>NC_061100.1:58844357-58856857 GCF_015104395.2 Macrobrachium nipponense
AAACTTTGTATATTATTGAAGATATTGTTCCTGGTTAAAAAAAGGAAATTCCTTTAAAATGGCTCTGGCCGTACAATCTCTTTAGTTGTAATTTTTTCTTATTTCTATTTTTCAATTTTCTGTGACATCGAAATTCATCTTTTGTTCTAAATTGCATTCAAGCTATAATAAGTGGTTTAATTTTTTTTATTTCTTTCTCTACTATGTAATTTCATGTATAACTAATGTTATCTTTATCTTAGGTATATCCGTTCGTCCAGACTGCTCTAGGGGCGAAAGCCAGAGCTCGCATAAGGCCTGCTTAATCCAAAACAGTAACTAAATACATCAGCATCAACATTTTGTTCATCATACAGCTGATGATAAGATGCACTGTACTGAAATGCACGGAACCGTGCACGGACCAGATGCCGAATGCATTTTTGTCGAAGGACAAGAAGCAGAAGCCAGGAAGCCGAACGGACAGAAAGCCGAACAGACATAATGCCGAACAGACACAATGCCGAACAAACATTAAGTCGAACGGACAATATGCCGAATATTGCTAAGATTACGAAAGATAAATATAAGCAAAAATAATAATAGGATGATAACATTTGCTGAGAAATTTAGATAACTTTTCACTAATTCGATAATTACTATTTAACTAATTCGATAATTACTATTTAACTAATTCGATAATTACTATTTTTGCTTTATTCAAATTTGACTAAGAAAAAAAACAATAATAGTTTTTTTCTTCAGTCGTTAGAAAATCGATAAGAAGGCTTTTTCTTTGTTTGTTTTGAAAATTTCAGAACACATATAAAAGACAAAAGGAGCAAAATAAAAGTAAAATGCTTGATAATTATTTTATTTCGACAATGTTTTTAAAAGTAAAATATTTAAAAATTGTGAGCCAGAGATCGTAGAAACGCTAATCCTTCGTCCTTATCATATGAACAAAATGTGGATTTTATTCTATCATTAATGGCATCGTATTTCTTGTTAGGTCGTGATATATCAATCCCTGCAGAAGCCTACTCAATTAGAATTTCATTACATGCTTGTTCATTTCTGATAACCTTTAGTAATTTGGTGAGTGTTGGATGGGTTACATTAATTCTCTTTTTAAAACCCTGATGCCAGCCTTCAAAGGAATTGTTTGTTCTTGGTAAATTATCATTAACTCTAGAGTGAACAGACCACAAATCAACATCAAACAATGGTTTCCTCCTTCGACCTCGCTGGATTATCCCTAACCACGTACTTTCGAAGTAAACCAAAAAATCAGTTAGTAATTTATCAGTTTCAGCATCTAAGGAATTCACCAATTCGTCAAATAAATCATGTACATCTGCAGGTGGGACGAAAGCAAGTGCTTGTAACTGCTTGATGAAAATAGCATTACTGGGTTCAACATACCACTGCTGTAGACCACAAGACTGTATCTTCCGCCATAAACATTGGCCGAAATGAAAGAAACAACCTGATATAGATGTATTAGGAAAGTTCTTTTAATGCTATTTATTGTTGCTCTTTCGAAATCAACAGTTATTGAATCAGGCTCCTGAACACCTCTGCTTTTTAAAAATCTAAAAATTTCGTCATATGTTTTTTCTTCTTTGGTACTGGCAATACAATACACCAATGGCGAGGTTTAACTTTTTAAAACAATGGCATGTATGGTATAAAGCTGTTTGTTTAAAGGAGCGGAGTCAAATGTGCCATCGGCAAGCCATGCTTGCTTTTTAGATAATAATTCCAAGTTATTTTCTGTCGAGAAAATTGTAACAGAGGTGGTTTCATAAAGACGAAAATTCTCGCCACGGCTTGTCACGTCCAAGTCTTCACTTTCTTCATTCTTTCTTGCTCGCCTTACCAGTCTTGCAACTGTTTCTCTTTTAGGTATAGAACCAGCAATGCTGAGCGGTAGTTCTTCCAAGACATTATTTATTCCACGGCTTGTTACCTCTTCTGTTTGTTCTGCTGTAGTCTTCATTTTATCCAAAGCTTTTAAAATGGTATTATGAGCACCGTCGGGAGGATGTGAATGATCTGAAGCTTGTCCATGTTCGGTATCACTGATCGTTCTATTTCTACCATTGCACACTTTTCGTCGCTCACATCTCCAGTGAGTAGTTTCTTTAACAGTTTTATCGACAACGTATGAATATCCATTATGAAGCAATTTTCGGCCACCACGTCCTGTTTTAGTGAATTCCATGGTTGAACTCGCAAAAAATAAATTCCATAGTCAAATTTGAATATAGAAAAAAAATATATAACTACAAAGCAGTATTAGTAAACTAGGTAATTGTTAATTAAACAAGCAGTTAAATAGTAATTATCGAATTAGTGAAAAGTCAAACTTCATTGAAGAAAAAAATCTTAACTATTATTATTTTTGCTTATATTTATCTTTCGTAATCTTAGCAATATTCGGCATTTTGTCCGTTCGACTTAATGTCTGTTCGGCATTGTGTGTGTTCGTCATTATGTCTGTTCGGCATTCTGTCCGTTCGGCTTCCTGGCTTCTGCTTCTTGTCCTTCGACAAAAATGCATTCGGCATCCCGTCCGTGTACCGCACGGAACACTAGAAAGAACCTCAAGTAACTGGACCTTTGATTATTTAGCTTCCTTCTGAATAAAGATAGTTAATATATATATATATATATATATATATATATATATATATATATATATATATATATATATATATATAAATTAAGCTACAAATGCCCTTCAATACCCAATTTGCTCTACCTCGGAATAAATATATTTTCATATATGTTCACCGAAGGGGAATTTATCAGTTGATGATGGTTCGCTGTCCCATGGAACAAGAACTCAGGACTGCAGTGACACGCCTTAAACCACATAGCCATCAAAGGAGGTATAAGTTGATATGATTCCCATCTACAAATCACTGTCGAACTGAGGTATTCAAAATTAGAATCGGTATCAACCCACCTCTACCATATCAACTGTGTAGTACTTTTGCTGCATGTAGCCATATGATGAAATGGATTTTATCACATCACCGTGATTCATATACAAGCACTGAGCTTCAAATGTCCTTCAGTATCCGATTCGCTCGACCATCGGCACAATTTTGAAGAACCAAGACAAAATTATGGAGGACATGAAAAGTGCTGTGCCAATGCAGTCAACAGATATAAGTAAGAGAAGGAGGAGGGTGGGAGAAGAAATGGGAGAACTTTTGAGTATCTGAATGGAACACCAGAAACAAAGGTCTTTACCGCTTAGCCTCATTTAAGCCTTTTCGATGAATTGAAGGCTAAGGCAGGCAAAAGAAAAAAAAAAAAAATGGCTGACTTGCATCATGTGTCCGTAACCGGTGAGGCAATGTGCACTGACAAAGCAGCTTTCGAAAACTTTCCCGAGGCGCCCAAGGAAATCATAGATAAGTGAGGTAACTTCTCCCCTCAGCAATATTTTAATGTAAACGCAACTCCTCTTCTGAAAAAAATGTCAGACGGAAGTGTTACAACGTTTACATATGTGTAAAGATCATTGATGCTGCATGGGGTGACGCAAATGAGATCAACATGAATGGACTTATGCCCACAGTTTGTAAATGACTTCAGAGGGTTTAATCAAGAAAAGGAGGAATATGGAATCGTTAACAGTCTCGTTGACATAAGTGAAACGTTAAACCTTGATATAGGGAAGATGACTTTCAAAAGCTGTTTGAGAGTCATCAGAGGAGTTGATGGAAAAACAGCAAAAAAACAGAACATGAAGAACTTATTCCCATAAAGAGGTTTTAAACAAAATTGAAGGCCGATGGGGTCAGCACTTGCACCATAAATATTCACTGCGTCATTCATGGACACGGATTTTTCATCGCTGTCATGTTACTATGTCTGGGTCGTCGCAGAAATGCATTTACAATACGACTCCTAACAATATACAAAATGGAGAAAGTTGACAATAGATTACGGATGAACCTCAATAGGTCAGTGAATCTTCATAACACACTCACATGCAAAAAGCAATTGCATATTGGTCAATCAATTAATCAATGCATCTATCTGTCTGTCATAGTATCTATTACTTAAGTCTATATATAACCCTTGGGGTATATATATGTGTATAAATATATATATATATATATATTAGTATATTATATATAATATATATATATATATATATATATATATATATATATATATATATTATATATTTTTTCAAATATGGCCCATTAGAACACTATTTTTAAAGCTAAGGATTATATTTCGGTGGTCTGCTTGATAAGGGTGGTAGTCAAACCACGAAAATATAAACCTTAGCTTTAAAACTGAGTGTTTTAATGGGATCCTTTTATACTATATATATATATACATATATATATATATATATATATATATATATATATATATATATATATATATATATATATAATCTTGAGACGTATTCTATTTTAACAGAAGAATTTATTTATTTTTACACACACACACACACACACACACACACACACACACACACATATATATATATATATATATATATATATATATATATATATATATATATATATATATATATATAGCAAAAATAAAGGAATTGAAGACACAACTTGTTGCAAGTTCGCTGTTGATCTGTGAAGAAACGTTAATGCTTCTTTAGAGCTACATTAAAGATATAATCAGTATCTGGGATGGCTATTCTAATTAAAAGGTTGTGAGGTATTAACCTTTGTCAGCGCGCTCCATTAATTACGTTAATGACCAGCCGATAAGGCAAATTATCAGTTACCTGTAATTAGTTATATTTATGTTGTACATTATTTCGACGAGAGATGAAGAATTTGTTATTAATTTCGAAACAAACCTAAAATATTTAAAATTTCACTCTCACCCCGAGAGTAATACACGGGTACAAGCATTCGTTCATGATCTTATGAATATGGAAATAGCATGTTAAATCATTAAAGTGTTTGCAGAAAAACACATAATGCATTATGACAAAACAAGGCAAACATCTGAATGAAGTATAATGGATGTGTACTAATTGCAAAATCACGTAGTACTTGAAATGGGGTCTGTGCCTAGGTTATTGGATATACTTATTTTACGCGAAAAACCTAACAGTCGCCGGATAAATCAAGTGACATGAGAGAGAGAGAGAGAGAGAGAGAGAGAGAGAGAGAGAGAGCGAATGTATAAGAGAAAATTTATGATTATGTAAATCTCAAGTGTATATGGATAGTCTTGACAAACGTAAACCCGCTATTGATTTCTTCTGGACGGTAGAAAGCAAACGCGATCCTCTTGCCCATAAAACTCAAGCAATATATTATCCTCTACCGTTGTCTTTTTGTCGCATGTATCCACGTTCACGCAACCACTTAGCCACGAGATTTATAGGCCTCAACTTTCAAACGGGTTAAAATATATATGTAAATGATATCTCAAGTTGCAAACAGTTTTTTTTTCTCCTGGCCAAAGCCATAGTCATATAAGAGCCCACCAGGAACGCTCTCTCGCACACCTCTGGAAATGGAATTGTAAATAACTTCTCTCTGTTCACATATGAGCTATCAATTGAACTCCACAAACTTAGCAAAATGGTCGTGGAATAAAATTTTCCTATTTCATAGATATCCTGAACTTTATCACACACAGAATTGTAACAAGAGCGACAGCAACATGACTTGCCAGCATGAACGATGTATGCAGAGACCATCAATACATACCAGGTCTATTTGCAAGACAAATGCTTTGTACGGCCTTTTGACGAAAAGACAAATGCTTTTTTTTTTTTTTTTTTTAATAAAATAAAATAGGAATTACTGTGGTGTTGGACTGAAATGTTGGCGTGAGTCCTGCTTCCTTTTTTAATCTATTAACACATCTATGGTTTTCCATTGATGCTCGTATTCATATTGCAATGACATAAGCTATACCCTGGACTGTATGTTGTGAAAGACTTTTAATTTTATTGCAATTATTAACCTGTTGGCAAACAACGTTTCCTGTCCAGACCTCAGATGTCGTCAGGATGCTTGTCGGTGCAGTAGCCTCTGTATTCTACTTGGATATTTTTATGCACTCGAGGAGGGATAAGAGAAAGAAAAAGAGATGGGCAATAAGGAAGTTTTTTAGAAAAAGGTAATGTGTCATGCTGACTTGCTTCTGGTAGAATTGAAAATAGATACACATATACATATATGCATGTATACATACATGCATTATAAACACACACACACTCACACACACACTACACACACACACACACACACACATACACACACACATATATATATATATATATATATATATATATATATATATATATATATATATATATATATAATTTCAAGATTTTAAGCCAGAACTAAGGAAAGTTAAGATTTCTTATAACAAGACTCATTCATCCTTGTCTATATGCAAGTTGGCCCTTTGAGCTGAAAGCCTCCATTCTCTAGAATAACTCCCTTTGCTCCCATTGACTGTCCTGAATTACCCCCCCACAGGGAAAATCTGGATTTGGGTGGAGCCTACCAGGCGAGATTTTAAAAGAGCAGGGACACAGATGCTTGCTCTCACAACTCTCCCAGACCCGCTCTGAACTGCTCAGAACCTCCTAAGACCTCACCCTGCAAACTCCACTTCACCCCTTCTGCTCCCCCTGCTTCCTCTGAAGAAATCCCAAGTATTTTTATACCTCCATAGTGCACAGGAATATCAGCAGATAAGAAGACTACCAAGGCCAGGATTTCCAGGTACTGTGAGAGTAAATTTCAGTTCAGCCAGGGATTTGTTTTGCCTTTTGTCTATATTTCATTTTCTTCCTTCCAAGGCGACTTTACCCCCTCCTTTGTTCAGCTCTCATTCCCCGCCCACCCCTACAATCTTGGTTCAATGCTGTGATCACTTCCCTTGTGGTGCTAGTAAATATCCCTTAGTTAATTCAAGCAATGTAATAGTTCTTTCTGTGTAAACTCCCAGTAATTTTCATTCTATTTGAGTGGCCCGTAAATTTTTAGAATGAAAGAAAGTAGTATGTAACGCTACCCCACTTGTCAATCACCTTAGTACTCATGCTAGGATGCAATCTCTTTGCAGACAAACACCGTGCCTGATTGTAGGAGATATGGGGAACCCCTTGGAATAAGTCATGTGGACTGCATTTGAGGCCCTTCCCCTGAATGAGCGACAAGATCTCGCCCTCGTCCGAGAGGCAATCCTTGGGGCATACGATTTGACCCCAGACCGGTGGAGGCAGAATTGGAGGACTATGCCCGAGAAGGCTAACCAAACATGGACAGAGTGGGTAGCCAAGAAAACACTGGCACTCCATAGGTGGACTAAAGGCCTCCAACGCAACATCTATTGAGGAGGTCTTAGAACTTTTTCAATTAGAGGGCTTCCTGTCCTACGCTCCCCCTGATCTTGCCACCCACTTGGTGGACAAGGCCCCTAAAACTATTTTGGAGTGCTGTAAATGGGCAGACGCCTATGGCACCCACCATCCATTGCAGAGTTCTTTAAAGAAGAAAATACGTCCTGCTCTCCCTCTTACTCCTGCTGCCACCTCTCAGCCTACCCAGCGCCCCAATATTCCTCCACGGAAACCTGTGTGTGGGTCTTGCAATAAGCCAGGTCACACCACGGAACAGTGCCTCTCAAAAGTGGATCCTCCTCAGCAAGCTGCTGTTACTCCTCAGAATGGACTACTCCATCATCTTAATAATAACGACCATTGGAACAGAAACAACAGGCCCAGGCCTGATTTTAGCAAGAGTTTCTCTGGCTCATGCAAAGTGCAGGGGCACACTGCCTTTGGGTGGGATGCCCCAAGAAAACCCTAGTTTCTGCCATTGCTATGGCCGTGGTGAATCCTTCAGCTCTAGGCCCTCCAGCTCAGGGCCCCATATTTGTCGCAACTCCCAGAGGTCGCTATCCTGCCCACCTGGACCGAGCTTTCGACGACACTGGTGCGCAGGTATCCATCATTCGAGAAAATAAAATTCCTTACGGAGTTCAGGTTGATGGGCACCAATTCATCACAATAGAGAGCCTCAACCATGTCAGGATGTTCTTGCCTACTGTTCGGTTGAGAGTCACATGACCTCACCGTTCTAATATATGTACCATGGCAGTAGCAACATATATACCAGGAGGTTATGATGTCCTGCTAGGACAAGATTTTAAGTCTCCTCCCACCTTCATACCGTATCAGGGCCTTTGCCCTTCCATAGCTCCAGACCTGCTCCACGGGCCTCCAAGAACTACCTCTGTACAGCCAGTGCCACTTAAAGGTGCCAGGCAGTGCCAGGCTCCATCCTTCATGGATGTTGAGCCACTTTTGAGTCCTTCCACTAAGCAGCAGCTGGAGCCAATGCCCCTGCGAAATATTCAAAGGGCTTGAATCATTCAAGGCCCCCAATGGCATCATCAAACCGATCTCAGAGAGGTTGAAGGAAGAAGGGAAAAGGGTGTCGAGGTTTTCTGAAACCTTACGAGAACCAATAGTCTCTCCGCACTAGTGCCTGGCACACAGTGCCACCCTGTTATAAAAAATTCTGACCCTCTCCATCCCAGGAGAGTGCCAGATTCTGCTACTTCTACTTCCTTCATATCTTTTTGTAACTTTCTATTTTTTTTGTACTGTCTATATCTTCTCTTCCATAGTTTCCTTTCCTCTTCTTTACTGCCTTTAGTCATTTATTGTACATAATATGCTCTGCTTAGGCAGAGCCTCACCCACCAGCTATTCTGGCCTTATAAATTAGTACGTCGTTATGAATTACTATTATAAAAGTACCACAATTGGCACAGTGCCCTATCCTAGGCACTTGGCGTTCCCGACTATGGAAAATTTTAGCAAGCAAAATTTGCCAAAGCTTTAGAAATATTTTCGAAGCCTGGCTCGTTTATACATTGTTTTGATTTGATTTCTGATTTAGTGTTACTTCCTAGTCTATATTTTGTGAAATTGACATTGTCTCTGGTGAGACTTACATTTTGACAAAATTTGACATTGTCTCTGGTGAGACTTACATTTTGTGTAATCTTATTTCCTCTCTACTGAGAATAACTTCATTAATTCCATACTTGTTAGTTTGCACTAATGATTACTATGATGTAATTAATACTGTTGGGCATCTTCTTGTTATGAGACAAAGTCACTTAACGAAATTGTAGGGCTATAAACGCGTCATATCACCCCATCAGGGTGAACTAATAGTATGTGTTGCCTTAAACAATTAACCCTTTGATTGCGGCTGGGATGAGATCTCACAGGTCCCCAGAACCCGGAGGTTTTCAGACAGGGTGTCACCTGTAGTATGCTACCAGACGCACGAAAACGTAAACAATCATTGTAACAGCTCGTTTCTTTGTTGTTTTCCTACAAATTAACCTGTTTTAGTTTTATGATAACATTTTGATAGTAGTCATCCGTAATATATATAATATGTAATTATGTAACATCACAAATAAATAAACATATCATATGTACTATATATCGGGGTTTACTGTTGCCAGAGGTATGAGTACTTCACTAATTGCGGACGACACACTTTTTTTTTTTTTTTTTTTTTTTCTTCTTTCTTTTTATTCTTTTTGAATCCCCGAAACACATCTACAGCATAGTTGAATATTAGTGTTAATAGTTATTTGCATATCCGCCAGAAAACTAATCATGAAAATATTGATCATTTTTATGTTTCCGCTAGTTATATACACACAAAATTGAGATTTATTATTTTTGAGAGAGAGAGAGAGAGAGAGAGAGAGAGAGAGAGAGAGAGAGAGAGAGAGATTTACCAAGATACATACCCTCTAATTGTACAACAATAACTCCAATAGACGCAATTACAATAATGGTTGTGAATGAGGATATCACTGATTATATATTAACCCGTTTCTGATGATATTCATAACAATAAACAAGTAACCAGTCGACAAAAAATACCATGCGTAGTTTTAGAAATTATGATTTATGAACGCTTTGGGAGCTCTTATAATAAGACTAGCATGGAATTTGTCTTGTCTCGATTTTACCATTCAGACATACACTCAGATTATAAAACTCTTGACTATGGGAATATTTACGAATTATATTTAGTACTTTCTGTCAATCATGCTTTATATTTCAACGATATAGAATAACTTCTAATAACTTATTATACATTCTTGGAAATAAATAGGAATTTTATTTATTTCAAGATTATATTTTTTTAGATGTATGTAGGATTCCTTCTCAGATATTTACATTATTTGTTACAACCATTACTCTAAGACTGCTATTTAGAAAAAATATTTATCTCCGACTCATGTAATGAGAATCGTGTTTCTTACCGGGAAGTGTTATGTAGTGTGTGTGAGTGAGACGAGAGAGAGAGAGACGACTGGAGAGAGAGAGAGAGAGAAGAGAGGAGAGATACGGTGACTACTGGGAAAGCGTTAGTGTGTGGAGAGAGAGAGAGAGGAATACCGTGTTGTTACTTACCGAGAAAGTGTAGTGTGAGAGAGAGAGAGAGAGAGAGAAGAAGAGAGAGAAGAGAGAGAGACTACCGTGTTACTTATCCGGGAAGTGTTTGTGAGAGAGAGAGAGAGAGAGGAGAAAGAGAGACGAGAGAGAGAGCAGCTGCTGCCAAATAATAAACTCAAACTAAGAAAAATTGGAATATCTTTTTGTGCCATATAAAAGGTAAATCCTTTATATGGGACCAGGTTAAATGAATAAAAGGAGGACATTATAATTGTGAATTATTTTGTAATTTTTATGGCCTAAACAGTAAAGGTTATTGCAAAAAGGACTATTAGCATCCTAACAATTGTCTGTCGTCAGAAATTTCCCAATGTTTTTATATTCATCTATTTCCTATTCGCCTTTCATACCTTGTCTCCGTATTCCGAATGAGAAAAAGAGAAACAACCCCTAGGGCATGAAGCGATTAGTCCTGGTCCCACACAAAAGGTACGCGCACTGCATGGGTCCGTATAAGTACTCGCTCTAGCCGGGATTATTCATAGCCTAAAGGAATCCTTACCAATAACACCGGCCCCAACGTTCCTCCGTTGCTAATCACTTTATTACAAGTGGAGGAAACTGAGTTAATTTCTTACTGGAGCAGTAGCAAAATAAAAAAAAAATAGTAAATTATATACTCAAACACACACGCACAAACACACACACACACACACACACACACACACACACACATATATATATATATATATATATATATATATATATATATATATATATATATATATATATATATAATCTAATAAAGGAGCCCATAAAAACACCAAAAAAATGTAGAGAGAAAAGTACTATATTTCAGAGACTGCTGTCTCTCTCTTCAGGTATATGAATGAGAAAAGTTTACAGAAAAGGTGGTATTTATACCAAGAGATTCGTCCACAAGTAAGCCAATTTAGGTCACCCCCGCTGATAATCTTCCTTTAATCTTCTTAAGCGTTGGTTGAATGAACACTGCGTCGACGATGTCCGATGTCCAATTCCCTTTTGAGATGTTCATTACCTGCTTCTCTTTTATTAAGGCCGATTCCATCATTTGACTCTTGTACCGGCAGTTGCTGCTATAAAATTACACGTGACATATTCCAGTTTTATTCTATTGGTTATGTTCATTTATATGATTGAAAATAGCCGAGTTCTGTTGTCCATACCTAACTGACCGTTTGTGTTTGTATTAATTCTCTGGGGAGTGGTTTACCTGTAAAGTACACACCGATGTAAGATTGGGTGCCACAGTCCCTGGCTTGGGATCTCAATACCAGAGTCTTTTTGGGCGATGTCTTTGTTGGAACGTTAATCAGGGATTTGGCTAAGTTATTTGGGTAGGTAAATGCACAAGGGTTGGATTTCCAATGGTGTGAGTTACTCTCTTAATCGTCTCCAGGTGGTGAATTTTTATTTTGGGTCGTAGAAAATTACGTTGCTTTTTGAATTGCTTTCTCAATTATATGGTCAGGATACTTTAAAGATGAAAGTTGCTTGCGAATTAGTTCAAATTCTTTTTCCAGGAAATATGGACATTTGATTTGGTCGGTGACAATCGTATATGCATGGCGCATGTAGCAGGTGTGACTGTCGACGCAGGCAGTATTTGAGATGCCGGAATCCTTTTGATGAAAATGACTCGGTTGTTGTTTTCTGCTCTCGTTTACCTGCCACCTGCGTTGAGTTTTGTCTACCGGAACGCTGGAATACTACCTGGGGAATAGCGCCTGGGATTACCCTGTATCCCTCTGACAGATTCCAATTCATTGTTTGATAGATGATAGCGGTCAAAAGTCAGGGGAAAGTGGAAATCGTATTGGCAGCCGGTAATAAAGGAAGATTCCAAAAGCCGCCATTGTCAATGAAAGAAGGAACGGGAGACCGTCAGGACTTGGGATAATCCCGTTCCCTATTTTCAAGCTAATATTCCGACGTCCACGCCCACCAAATTCGATAAAGGCGGAAGGTACAAAGAGCTGGAGACAAGGCAGGTCATTTCTGTCAAAGGACG
>NC_061100.1:58861857-58899357 GCF_015104395.2 Macrobrachium nipponense
TAAGGAAAGTTAAGATTTCTTATAACAAGACTCATTCATCCTTGTCTTTATGCAAGTTGCCCCTTTGAACTGAAAGCCTCCGTTCTCTAGAAAAACTCTTTGCTCCCATTGGCTGTCCTGAATTCACAACCAATGCCCCCCCCCCCCCCCCCCCCCCCCCCCCACCCCACACCCCCCCAGGGAAAATCCAGATTTAGGTGGAGTCTACCAGGCGAGATGTTAAAAGAGCAGGGACACAGATGCTTGCTCTCACAACTCTCCCAGACCCGTTCTGAATCGCTCAGAACCTCCTCAGACCTCGTCCTGCAACCACCACTTCACCCCTTCTGTTGCCTCTGCCTCCTCTGGGGAAATCCCAAGTATTTTTATACCTCCATAGTGCACAGGAATATCAGGAGATAAGAAGACTACCAAGGCCAGGATTTCCAGGTACTGTGAGAGTAAATTTCAGTTCAGCCAGGGAATGGTTTTGCCTTTTGTCTGTATTTCATTTCCATTCTCCCAAGGCGACTTTCCCCACTCCTTTGTTCAGCTCTCACTCCCCCCTCCCCCACCCCAATCTTGGTTCAATGCTGTGATCACTTCCCTTGTGGTGCTAGGAAATATCCCTTAGTTAATCCAAGCAACATTATAGTTCTTTCTGTGTAAACTCCCAGTCATTTTCATTTCCCTTGAGTGGCCTGTAAATTTTTAGACTGAAAGAAAGTAGTATGTAACGCTCCCCCACTTGTCAATCGCCTTAGTACTCATGCTAGGATGCAATCTCTTTGCAGACAAACACTGTTCCTGATTGTAGGAGAATTAGGGAACCCCTTGGAATAAGTCTTGCATTACAATAACCCGTTTGTGCAAAATTCTGGACTCCGTATCTGGTTGCCCAGCCACGAGTTTTCAGTGGAACGACAATCAACCACCTTATTAGTTCCTGGACCTATGTAAATTAATGTAAATATAGTGCATTTAAAAATAAAGTCCAGCTTTTATGTAAATTCCTCCTTCCTCAGTTATATCGGCCTTCTGCCAGTGTAACAAATTCTCACGATCACAAGTGTAATCATATGTATACACGCTAATGCGGGAGCAGACGGCTTTAACATGTTTAAGGTGCCTTTCCTTAATGAGGACGTAAGTGTTAAATATTTTTGTTCTTTATTATTTATTTTATGTCAACAATTTGCTCACAAGTGTATTTCATTTCTATTTTATTTTTTTGTGGTTTGCTGTTAAGTGCAATGCATAAGAATATGCGGTGTGAAGTGTTTAATTTTTGTATGTGAGCTCAAGTGAGAGAGAGTGCTGCCCATGCAACTGTGCAAGATTCAACAAAATACCTAGAGGCGAAAGTCTGCTCTCATCTTTCTTTTTCTCTCTCGCCTCTTACTATTTTCTATGCAATGACATACTGATTCAGCTGGTAACCTTGGCCTTCAAATGGAAAGAGTAGATCTCCTTCTGTAGAGTTGATAGATATTTGTTTATTGGGAATTGGTGCATGCAATTTCTTTTATTGGGGATTGACACGTTATTACTTTTGGTGTTGATGGTTTGTGTGGGGATAAATATATCAATGTTATTGAGGTCGGGGTGAATCCTTAATCATGAGTCCCCCTAAAGAAGAAAAAATGGGTGAAGCAGGTAACAGTCAAACTTTGGGGCATAAGATAACTAATATAAGTGCGGGAGTTAGCCCTTTTTTGAGGCATTGTTGATGGCATTCTGTCCCAACCAGTGCAAATTTTTATTGAGGGAGTGAATAACTACTGAAACGCCAAGGGAATTAAGGGATTTGTCATTTAGATGCCATAGTTTCCCATACAAAAAATGGTCATGGACCGAATTACAAGCATTTCTGAGGACAGCCTATGGAATAAAGAAACACTGAGATATAGTGAGAGACCTAAGAGGTCTTTACAAGATTAGGAAAGGTAATAAAAACCTTAATGAGTACAGTTCAAAACTTTTTGACTCAGAGGGAGAATGGATACAGAAATTGAAAAATTCCACATGGGTAAATAACGATAAAATCTCACTCAACAACTTACAGAAAACTTTGCATTTTTCCATGCTTCTACACAATGTTCTGGACGCCATTGTAGATAGCGTTAAGTAAAAGATTGAACTTACATCAGTTGAGGAACTGATTTATTCCCAAATTCAGAAACACATGTCCAAATGTCTCTTGGTGGATAGTACACTTTTTAATGGAACTGGTCCAAGAAATACAACACAAAGAGACAGATTTTCCTTCTCCCTGTTTGTGTGCAAAAGTGGATTATAAGAGAGAATAGATGGCTCTAGGGCAACAGCAGTCGCGTTGCTTCAATTGTAATGAACCAGGGCACACATAGAAAGTATGTAGAGTCAAATACTGTGGAATATCCAAAAGCACAGATCACTTTTGGCAGTCTTGTCCATCTCAGAAATGGAGAGACGCAAGACTCACACCTCAGAAATCCGGGAGTTATAATATGAGATCTTCCCAAGCTAGTTACTTAAAGGGCAATGGGATCGGCAAAATTTTTGGAAAGCCGATCTACAGATAATTTGTATGTGCCATTGTGGTCTCGTGGGGGACGCCCCAGAGCCCAGACTGATAGTTGAGGGAACAGTGGGGTATGTAAAGATCCCAATTTTCATTGACGCAGGGGCATCCATAAATCTTTTAGATGATAAACTGTACCAGTCCATGTTCTCCCAATACCCTTTGAAACCCTCAACGGAGAAGGTGTGTGATGTGCAAGCCCCATATATTAAATACCTTGGGTTTTATAAGAATACGGTTTACTCTGGGTGATAGAGTACTGATAGAACCGTTTTTGGTGATAAAAGGGGTTGCTTTGGGCAACAGACTTTTGCTGGGCCATCCTGCATGTAGGAGACACACACAAGAAATCGGTCCACACAGGTCTTAGTGGCATAATGGTTTGGATACCAGGTGTTTTTATTCAATATGCAGATATAAGTGAAACTGAGGATACAGAGGTTAATATGGGGAATACCAGCAGTGATATTGGTAATGATAAGGAGGATACTGGGGGTTGGTGTCGGTGAGCATACCAATAATATGGAGGATACTGGTGGTGGTGTTGGTGATTATAACGGGGATATTGGTGATCAAGTCGGTGTTAATGGTGATATTTTGGATAATGGCAGTGACAATAGCGGTTATGTTGGGGATATCAGTGATAATGGTGCTTATAATAGGGGTGCTAGTGACAATTTTGGCGGCATTAACATTGGTAATATGAGAAATAACAATGTTGATACTGATACTAACATTGGGGTCATGGTGGATGGAATAAGGGACACTTGATATAAATAAGGGTGATATTTATGGGGATGTGGATCATGAGGATACTAGATATAATGACCACAAACATAAAGGTGTTTTATCAGAGAATGTTATTTTAAATCCAGGTACAAGGACTATGGTCAAAGTCAAGCTGAGGGAAGTGAAAAGACCCAAAGAGGTGTGCATAATTGAGGGTAGCATGAAACTAAGAGGGGTTATTAGCACTGTACCAGTGAACAGAGTATCAAATACTGGTGTTACATGGGTGGAATTATTGAACTATAATAATACAGTTAGGAAATATCAGAAGAACACTTAGGTGGTAGACCTCCAAGATTGGAATAATTTTAGTGGTTCAGTGGCTATTGCAGAGGGGAAAACAGTTTTTAGAGGCAGAAATGCAATAAAGGAAGAAAATATTTAGGAAACATTTAGCTAATGCAGACTACAAGGAACATATAGAAGCGGTAAGCGAACTTTTGGCTGAATTTGGAGATACTGTGGCTTTAAAAGGGGATAAGTTAGGACTGACTAATGAGCTAGAACATAAGGTAAATCTAGAATAAGGGACAAAACCCATTTTTATTCCTGCATACCACATACCCTTCAAAATCAGAGAACAGGTAGATAAGGAGGTCAGTAAATGGGAAGAGGAAGGCATTATTAGACCTAGTGCGTCCCCATGCAACTTTCCTCTGTTAGTAGTACCTAAGAAGGACGGATCTGTCCGAGTATGTGTCGATTTTTGACGCTTGAACGAAAAGACAATTCCTGACCATTATCCAGTCGCATGTATACCAAATCTTTTTGTAGATATTGGGGGACATAATACTTATAGCTCAATTGATTTAGCGCAGGGTTTTTTGCAGGTCCCTCTTAGTGAAAATAGCAATGAATATGCTGCATTTTCAGTGCCCAAAGGACATTTTGAATTTACGCAGATGCCTCTTGGTTTGTCAGGTAGTCCTATGACTTTTATGAGGTTAGAAAACACAGTTTTGCAGGGGCAATTGGGTAGAAATGTCTGTGTACATGGATGATATATTGATTGCAACAGATTTGATCGAGCATCACATGGAAGTGCTTAAGGAAGTACTTAGGAGACTTAGGTTAGCAGGATTGAAAATTAAGCTAGCTATGTGTTCCTTCTTGAAGAAGCAAATTACATATTTAGGTCATGTCATATCTAAAGAGGGAGTTAGAGTAAATGGCGATAAGGTCAAAGCAATTGCAGATTTTCCTGTCCCTAAGACAAAGAAGTAAATTAAGACATTCCTGAGGATGGTGGGATACTTCAGGAGGTTTGTGAAAGGGTTTTCTAACATATCAGCTCCTTTAACAGATGTGCTGTGGGAAGATATTCAATTTCATTGGGGAGAACCGCAACAAGTAGCATTTTCAGAAAGTTAAGGACGCATTAATGAATCTTCTGGTTCTGAAATTTTCAGATTTCAGCCAACTTTTCACACTAGTAACTGATGCCTCATCATGGAGAGGATACAATCGAGGCTTTAATTTCCACAGCAAAGGAGAGACATGCTTGATTCAGCCGTAATCTCGAGGCTAAGACCACAGAAATGGTGGAAAGAAGCAATGAGAAATCATTAGATGTTAAAATTGCTATTGAAGTTAATGAATTATTGAAAATCAATGTGAGAAATGAACTAAATTACAAGTTAGGCCCAAAGTTTGAGGGTCCCTTTAGAGTTATTGAAGAAAAGAAAAGAAACAGATTTGTATTCTTAGATGAAAAAACAGGTCGGTCGAAACTGACACATATCAATAATTGGATTAAGAAGACGGGAAAATGATGAAAAGGTGACACTGCGCAGTTGCATTTTTTTCTCTAGATTTTGCAAATGGGTGACAAAATGTGATTAATCAGTCTTATGTAACATTCTTTTCTTTCATTCTTTTACTATTTTCTTCTTATGCGCAACTGCAGCGATTTGGTGTAAAAACCTGGGGTAATTGTTGTAATAATGAAATAATGGGGTGAAAAGTGTGGGAAAATACTGTGGAGTTGAAAAATATTATAAGGAATTTTTGGGGGGTTAACTTTTAGTGGTGATGTTTTCTGGTGGTGATTTTTGGTGATTCCAGGTGGTCACTTTTGGTGATTTCGTGATTCCTGGTGGTGTTGGGTTTTTGGGGACGATTTTTGGGTGGTGATTTCTGGTGGTGTAGAGTTTTGGGTGGCTATGATTTTTGGTGGTGATCTGTGCTTTTATGAGCCAATGGGGTGGTAGCTGTGGTTCTTTGTGGTATTATGGCTCTTGGGGGTGGTACTAGCGCACTGTGGTTTTACGGTTTCCTTGGTGTCGTGGTGTATTCTTCGAGGTTATATTCACCAGGGGTTATATGGCAGTATATAGTATGTGGTTGATAATTCGTGGATTGTGGTTTTCTGAGGTTGATATCCCGACGAGACGATTTCTTAGGTGTTATATACATGTGGCGGTATCACAAATGGTTTACTTTGAGGTATATTTGGCAGTGTCTAAATGGCTTAGGATTTAGCCTGTGGTGGTGTATTTTATATTGGTGGTTATATAATGGGGTTGGAGAATTTTTGGGTACCCGTGTGATAACAATGAGAATTTCTTAAGGACATTTTTTGTGGTTATGTGGTATCAATGAGGAATTTGAGGATTAATGTGGTTATGTGGTATCAGTGAAGATTCCTCGAGGATTTTGAGGATTAATGTGGTTATGTGGTTATGTGGTATCAGTGTTGGTTTATTGAAGATGCCCCAGTGAGGATTAATGAAGATTTGGGGCTGATCTGAGGTTAATGGTGATCTCGGGATTTACGAAGCTAACTAGACAGGGCAATGTTGTTGATTGGGGATGTGTTGGAATATACAGGTTGTTTGGTGCTGACAATGTTGTGGTGTCTCGGATGACACCAATTGTTGATATTTTCTTTTGGAGTTGATTACTCAGAGGTTTATACTGCTTTCAGGAATTCTAGAAGATGACATTCCATGGTGGGGAATTCTAAGGGGTCATTCGGTAAATTATACTGAAATGTTGCGGCGGTATTTATGTGGGTGATACAAACTACATTTGGTAATGTGATAAAAGAACTGAATTACTAATTTTTTATAAGGGTAAACCTGTAATCAGGATTAAGTGGTTTTAATAGTATCTTTATATAGGGTTTCTGTTGTAGAGAGCGGGCGGAATTTATCTTGAGATACATAAGATAGAAATAAGAGTCAACATTGTATTTGATGGAAGTTAGTTGTATAAACATGTGGATTTTGTTGTATAAACATTATGGGGTTTTCTTGGTGTACTTGTCAGACAAGGGATTAATTGTGAGTGGTCAGTTAGTGATAAGAGCTCTCCTAGTAAGTTTTAAAAAGGGGTTAGTAGATAAAGACCATATTTATTTTAGTGAGGAATTTCAGTCTTTAGCAGTTGGCTATGAGGTTGAGCATGTTAGTTCATGACAAATTCGTGTGTTAATGTAGGAATTTATTTCTAGTAGTACATAGACTTGTAAGGGGGTCAGTTAAGACCTATTAATGATGAAACACAGACAGACAATGAATTTAGAGAATTCCCAAGCTCACACCAAGTGATGACAACGAAAACAACTTAGGATATACAGCGCCAGATTTTTGGTCTTCACACATGCGACAAGGAATCGCTACAAACACAGGGAAGAGATATCGTCGATTAACCAGGATAAATTCTGGGACAAATCAGGGATCTACGATACTTCTACGAGGCAGGTGCAGGAAGCACTTGCATGGAAGTCGCAAAATATTTCAAGTTCAGCAACGAGGAGGCGGTAACGATTCCTTCATTGGAAGACGGCGAATCTACAGTTTATCAACGAAGGTGCTAGGATACACCTACAGGGGTCACAGACCCTTAATAATGACTCATGCAGAGCTGTTTTGGAATGGTTTAGGGTACCCAGGCAACGGATCTACAATTCATTGACAAAGGTGTTCATGAAACACTTACATGGGGATCACGAGGCGGTTAAAATTCCGCCTACATTGGAGACAATTACGGTTCCGCAACTAGAGGATAATGGAGCAAACGAATGTTTCTTCGCAGAACGCTACGCAATTCCAATGATTGCCGTTATGGTAACGATAATGATGCTAGGGCCATCAAATTTGAATGCAGCTGACGGGGTAGGATAAATGGATATATATTAAGATAAATGAGGTCGACAACCTTAGTGTTTGGTGTTTTGGAGACAGGTACAAAGAGCAGCAAATTCCATAGACTCACGTCCGATCGCACCAGAGAGACCTCGAGCACGCAAGTGACCTGAATGGCAAAGAAGCAGATGTTCATGACGTCACAGGAGAAGGTTACAGGGATGACAGGTGATGGGAACAAACCAAGGTAGGTCTCGCCATCAGGTAGGATTTCTCTCCTTTTAATTAAATGGGGTCTTTTGCCCCTATAACACACACAGACACACACATATATATATTATATATATATATATATATTATTATATTATATATATATATATATATATGTGTGTGTAGATATACAATAACATAATAATACCATATATAATATATACCCTATATATATAATAAGTATATGATATATATATCTTATATATATATAAAGATCTACTATAGAATATTAGAGAATAGAGATATAGATAGAGATATATATAGATATATATATTATATATATATATATACATATATACATATATATATATATATATATATATATATATATATATACATATACATATATATACATATATATATATATATATTATTATTTATATAATATATATACTATATATATATATATATACAATATATTATATATATATATATATATATATATATATATTTATATATATATATATATATATATATATATATATATATACATTGTACATGTGTATATATACATGTACATACACACACACACACACACACACACACACACACATCATATATATATATATATATATATATATATATATATATATATATATATATATATATATATATATATATATCATCCATACATTATACATGTGTATATATACATATACACAAAGAGACACTAAATGTTTTCCATTCTGGATGGGAAAACAAATATGCGGTAAAAAGTGTTTGCAAATAGTTTGCAAACCATGTTTCGTAGTGTGGACAGGCCTTAATATTCCATTTGCAGTGACAATGAGCTTTGATTCCAACTTTTCTAAATTTCTTAATCTTACTGCATATAATAAGCTATGCTTTTAATTCTGACCTTAGATCGACCCATTCTTATTTTAGTTACGTTAAGCTCTACTCCCAGCTGTTTGGCCTTTAACGCCTTATACTCCAATAATTCCGGAATATGTATTAAGGAATTGAATTCAAAGCCAACTGTCCATAAGACTGATGTAACCTTCCAAGAAGTCTTGAACTTCTGGCGGACGCAATCGACTAATCGCGTTATTTGGAGTTGAAGGAATTTCTCTATAAAAAAAGAAAAAAAATCTGGGACCCGAGATAAAAAAAACACTCCTAATTACGTTATGATTTAGGACTACGATACACAAACCCGTACGTTCTTTTCTCGTTCACGATTAGCAATTCAGATGGAAATCACCGATCAAAATTTTCTGTGACGGACATCGAAAATCATCGTTCAAAATACTGGATGAGAAATTAAATGATTGAAATGTGATTTTTTTTTTGTACATGCCATTTACGTATAATTGGTTTTTGTTTTGTATTTTTGGTCACTGCGTATTTATGTTTGATTTTAAATTACCTACCTTTTTTATATTGCTTTCATGACTTTCCGGAGCTGATGAGGAGAGTAATGAGTTGATTGTGACTAACCTTTAAAATGCTGCATGAATGGATGAAAATCCAAAGGTTAAAAAAAACTTGAACATTTTGCTTTGTAAGGGCAGGGAGCCGAAAATCGACAGCCTTAATTACAAAAGGGGATAAAGTTCGGGACTTTGGCTATGAGTATTGGCCATGCACTGCAGAATATGACTACAGGAAGCGTAATCTAATGGGAAACTGCTCAGAGACAGAATAGCTGTTCTTGCTAGGCCAGTTTCGAAAATTGTCGTGGAGGAAGATAATCCTTATTTCATTTTCTTTCCTAAACTCAGACTCGGAGTTTCCAGTGGATAATGCATTAAACAGTAATACGGAATTGAAAAGTGAACAGTTCTTCACTGGATGTTCGTTCATCTGCGTGTCGTACGGAGATTCATCATCAGGAGAATATATACTGCTGCTTCGGTTACAAAAGTGGCACCAGGTAACTATCAAACTTGTACTGATCTTTTAAAAATCCTAGAATAAACTGAATCACATAAATATTACCGCAACTTTATTACTTCCACATTTCCACCTCTTCATATTTCCAAATTTGCACATCAGTTACACATTATTTCGCATAACAAAGTCCGTAATAGATAAAGCGTTAGTTAAGGAAATCAATTTGGATATTGTACATGAGTGACAGGGGAGATTGACTTGACTGTCAGTGACCTCTGATCTTTCCATTCATATCATTTATGAACAATTCGGGTCTCTCATTTGGAAGATAAATTTCGAATGTGGTAAACCATTTCCTGCAACTCAAGCCTGATTTACTAAGGCTAAAAGTTTTAATGCATGCACTTTGATTACATACAAAAGGCAAACACACACACATTATGAATAAACATTGAGCTTAAATAGACGACCCCTGAAAAAAGACGAAAAAATTATTTCTGCTGCATTCAGCTTTAATCGCTAGATATTGGATGAAACCCTTGGAAGCAAACTTTCTAGATATCATCTGCTTCCTACGTTTGCTCAGATAATTCACAATCCCTTGTCGAACTTCCTGTAAACCCTACAAAATTCACCTCCGCCTTTCACTGTCTCCCTTCCGAGAATTTCACCAACATTGCAGCCTCTATATATTCGGGGAGTATGATTAAGAGACAACTTGTTGTATCTACAGGTTGAAATGTATGAGGGGACTGTTGACCCACCTCTCCCTTATGGCAGTAAGTGTGGATGTTGAATGCTAATGGGAAACTGTAAGGATGAATTATTTGTTTAGTGTGTATGGCTTAATACGAATAGAAAGGTTGAGTAGTGTGGAAATACTGAGAAGTGGTAAAACAAGGCGTGATGTGACCTCCAGCTTGCTTGAGACACTTGCAAGATTTTCCTCTCGTGCATAAGCTGTAAAAATCATATTCCTAACTTATTTTGTTGTTGTGGTGGTGGTGGTTGGAAAGGTCTATGGAAGAGCCTAAAAAGGCCTGGAAAAGTGTTCCACGCTGAGTTAAACATACAGAAATTTAAAGGATAAGATGTTTATGGTTTATTCATTAGAATGAAAATGTAAAAAAATAGATAATCTGTATGCCAAACAGCACAGAAAAATTATTTCTAATAATGCATAGCATATTTATTCTAATTTTCGTTGGTGAAACAAGGCTCTATTTTTTGTGTTTCCATTTATAACTGAGAACATGTGAACGTGCTTAATTTGTGTCCATTTTATTTGATCCTTGTTGTTAGTATAAACAGTGTTAAGTATGAGTATTAATTATGAAGACCACATCACATTAAGTTAGGAATATAATTTTTACAACTTATGCATGGGGTGAAAATCTTGCATGTGTCCCGAGCAAGCTGGAGGTCACATCACGCCTTGTTTTACCACTTCTCAGTATTTCCACACTAAACAAACAATTCATCCTTACAGTTTCCCTTTAGCATTCAACATCCACACTTACTGCCATAAGGGAGAGGTGGGTCAACAGTCCCTTCTTCATACATTTCAACCTGTAGATACAACAAGTTGTCTCCTTATTACAATTTCTCCTAACTATCCCCAGTCAGTATGGCACAATCTACATACATTAGCCATTTTAACCTACATCTATGGCCCATTGTCTTCTCAAGCACTGCGCATAATCATTTCTTCGCCGACTTCTCGCATCGCTTCATCCCTGAGATGACCTTGGCTTGAAAAAAGAAGTGAGGAAGGCCATAGAATGGACCTGAATGCCAGAAGAAGAAACGGAATTTACTCAGAGGTTGGAGGGTAACATTTCTTTAGGTTTTCACGCGTGTGTGTAAACGTTAACAAACATCCTGATACTGACCTTTGACGACATGTCCGTTCCGAGTGACCTGGAGAAATTTGAGGTCGAAATGGGTGACGTCCTTCTCCCCGAAGGCCTCCAGGTCCGTGCCTCCCATCGTCTCCTTCACCAGCTCCCGATCCAGGTCCGGGTAGGAGATGGTTTTCTTCCCTCGTCGGGCCAGGCATAAGATCAGTAACACCAAAACTATACAAGAAGAAACAGAGTTTCATAAAAAAAAATAACTGACACATCAATGATAAAATTATTCTTCTTTACCGTGTTTTTACGAGTTGTGTAGTTGTGAATAATAGTGCGTGTACGTTTCTGGGTTAGTGTGCGCATATGCCTGCTGTTGTTCTTAGTACATTTCTTAACGCATTTATATGAGTTTATTGAATATTGATGAAGTTAAAGGTACTTTTAACACTTAACTGTTCGCACAGAAAATCACTACCATTACGGAGAATTCCAACCATGTAAGTGGTGTGTGTCTATTCGGCGTTTGCAATGCATTCTGGCTGTTTCCTATTTTCGGATTTACGTACTCCAGTCCTCCAAAATATAAAAATTCTCCCAAAAATTCAAGCACTATTCCGCAACATCACTGATAGCCGACAATGCTGGCCTGAGTGTACCAAACGATAATTGAAATCTGATCCTGAAACACAATTTTGCCCGCCAAATATATCTCCTTTTTCTGGCTGAAAAACAGTCATCTTATCAAAATTTTAGTGGTCAAATAATTAATAATACCAAAATATATTGTGCTCATATTCCAAGTCAGTTACATATATATAAAGATGAAAAAAATATAATTTAAAAATTTTTAACTTTATTTTTATGTGGTATACTTTTCGAAGGAGCAACTAATCCCGTCTATTTGTCTCTTCTTTTCCCCTCTTTCATCCGTTGAAAAATACTTAAGACACAAACTGTTGCCGAAGAATGGTTTGAAATATGCCAAACACTGTTGGGAAAAAGACCACAAAATAGACTGAGAAAATATGAATTTTGTTTACAGGAACACTAACAAAACGGCCAGACTGATTGTAACAAGAATGCCTTCATAACGTGCGCTAACAAAGCAATGGCAGGCAACACTGGGAACGGATTCGAAGACAGCATATCGCGAAAAATCATATACTCCACAATAGAAAAGATGCTCACAAACACAAGACACCGTATGGAAAATGAACATATAGAACAACAGTCCGTGGGCAGAGAACGGTCAAGGTCACGGGGGTGGGGCCAAACAGGAGAAGCAGGGTAATTAAAAGATCAAAGAAGCCAGCACACTCATATAAATACAGCTGGCCTACCTCTTCGTCATTTCATGGGTACTTGATAATGAGGACTGTTTTTTCCTGTAAGCTTGTAACTTTTTTGAATAAATAACTCTGCTAGTTATTATCCAGTTTGAATGAGGTCCTTTTAGTAATTGATATATATGTATATGTAGGCATATGGTTGTATGCATACATACACACACACACACACCACACACACATATATATATATATATATATATATATATATATATATATTCTAAAAGGACCTTATTCAAAACATTGATAGTTATTTATTTAAAAAAAAGTTAGGCCAGCTGTTTATTTGTGTGTGCTGGCTTCTTGATTTTTTGATATATATATATATATATATATATATATATATATATATATATATATATATATATATATATATATATATATATATATATATCTTCTTCTTCCTAGCTTAAACCCATTTTTATATGGGGTCGCCATTGCGAATGAGTCGTCTCCATCGATTTCTGTCCTGTGCCTCGTTCTCATTTATACCTTTCAATTCCATATCTTCCCCTACACAATCACGCCATCTCTTTCTTGGTCTTCCCTTCTTCCTTCTACCCTGCACTTCCATTTCCATCGCATGTCTTCCAACATGACGTTCCTCCCTTCGTAACAGGTGTCCATACCATCGAAGCCTTCCTTCCTGTATTTTCTTCGATATTTCAGCTACCTTTATCGATCCTCTTATATACTCATTTCTAATCCTATCTTCCCTTGTTACTCCCGACATCCATCTCAACATTCTCATTTCTGCTACATCCATCTTCTTCTCTGTTTTCCTCATACTTGCTGTTTCTGTTCCATATAACATTGCTGGTCTGACCACCGTCCTATGGAACTTTCCTTTCAATTTCAGAGGACCTTCTTGTCACAGAGGACCCCTGATGCAGACCTCCACTTATTGCCATCCTGCCTGAATTCGGTGTCTCACCTCTTAGTCCATGCTTCCACTATCCTCTAATACGGACCCTAAGTACTTGAACTTCTGTACTTTCTTTATTTCTTCCCCACCCAATCTTATGCTACTTCCACCGTCCTCAGTAATACTAGAACACATATATTCGGTTTTTGATCTGCTTATTCTCATTCCTCTTTCCTCAAGTGCTGCTCTCTCCCACCTCAACCTCCCCTCCAACTCCTCCTTCTCATCTGAACACAACACAATGTCATCCGCGTATAATATGCACCATGGCACTGCTTCTCTAACATCCCTGGTCATTACATCCATCACGATGTTGAAGAGGAATGGGCTAAGTGCTGACCCCTGGTGTAATCCAACTCCTATCTCAAATCCATCCGTCTCTCCAACACTACTCGTCACTCTAGTATACACATTCCTGTACATCTGAATAATTCTGACATACTTTTCCGGCACCATCTTCTCCCTCAAACATCTCCATATTTCTTGCCTTGGCACTCTTTAATGAGCACATACTTTGCCCTTTTCAAGGTCTATGAATACCAGATGCATATATATATATATATATATATATATATTATATATATATATATATATATATATATATATATATATATATATATATGTATATATATATATATATTACATATATATATATATATATATATATATATATATATATATATATATATATATATATATATATATATATAGTCGCATCCTCAAGGCTATAATTAAAGATATACACGCGAACATTGAAACCACGCACTGCATAATTCATAAAAATTACCCAATATTTGAAATTCAATGAACACCAGCATGTGGAACATCTAAAAATTTATGAATATCTTAAAAAAGGAAAACATACTAAGCGCTAAAATCATGTACAGTAAAGTTACATTAAAAAATTTAAAAATTACAAAAAAATAAAAAAATTATTATATGTAGGTAAAAAAATATATATAAAAAAATGAAAAATAAATAAATAACGCTAAAACAGTAAGGCTATTCTGTACCTTATCTTCGCAAATGACGGACAGTGACAGAGAATTTTAAAAAAGCAAACACTATCTCTTTATCTCGAAGTGCATATAATCCACTGTAGCCTAGATGTCCATATGTATAAGTGTGCAATTGAGCTTTTGTTAGAGGCTGTAAACTCTTCCAGGTTATTACTTTCATCATCAAAAAGTACAACTACAAAACTGCAAAGTTAGACCGGAATCCATCAAAAGAGTTTTTTTCCTATGTATTTATCTTTTTTTTTTCTTTTTTTAAATGCACACTTTCCTAGTTCCTCTATAGAGAAAATATCATGACATAATTCCACTGCCTCTGTGCGAGCGATGCAAACTCAATATCTGAAAATGTGTATTGGATTTTTGGCTTCGCTACAGACAAAAATTGAAAAGGGAAGAAAAGGCTACATAACTGGTTTCGGATGAATTCACTATAGTCCTAGCGCTTCGCATGAGCGTTAAATTTACGTTTTTATGGGAAACTAGACTCACAAGAAAACCGTTAATTTAAAACCATTTCTCAGTCGACGTAAACTGAAGCACAAGTAGAGTCTCAAATATGGTTCCCCTCCCGAACATTTATTTACGCCTACACTATTTAAGATTTCCAAAATCCTTTTGCGTTTCAACGAAGTGGACAACACTGAGATGGAAGCAAAACCAAAGTCTCAGAATCTCCGTCTTGATGAGTTTCAAGCGAAGTAAACAAGTCTGACATAAATGCAAATGTAAAACATTGGTATCTTGAACTTTCGAGTCATTCATAAATTCCAGAGATTTCATTACAAGCAAAAAGTGGTATCACACCAGATTTCTGCTCCTGTGGCGGATCGACGCTGTCGTATCCGGAACCATTCTTCATGAATGCGCAATTCTCAAGCCTTTTAGAAAGTGCTGTAAAATTTAACTTTCCTTTCCACGCTCAAAGTCTTCGTTTCCTATATGTTATCCCTCTCTTGCTTTTGCTCGTTTCAACACCAAAATAGACCTCTTAATTATGAAACACCTCATGAGGTCTCTTTCACAAACGTCAACAAGAGTTTTTTTTTTGATAGTGTGTAGGTTTCTTATGTTATTTTAGACTTGACAAACGCGCACACAATTTGGGTTTTATTTCATTGCATCTTTTCATATTCCCGTCTGTGAACTAAAGCACGGAGAGCTTAATTTTACATAGTTGATTTTTTTCTGCAACATTACGCTATGTAGTGTTGTAGCAAACGACAGTCATGTCGTTCTCACGCCATTATTTCAACAAGGTTGTTTTGGGTAGGGTTGTTTGTTTGTTAGAGGCCGGCATGTACAATTTTACGATAAACCTTATCAAGGGTAAGGCTGTGACTGGCCACTAGTGACTGGACTTCGGGGGAGACAGGAACGTAAATCTGGGAGAAGGATTACTCGACCTTGGTTGCGGTTTGCGGTCTCCGAATACTCTTGTTGTCTGTAGGATGTTGCCATGATTCTAAGTTTCAATATAAATATTTTACCATTTCACCTTAGACATCCCGTCTCTACCCGACATTACATAAATTTTCAAACGAGAGATTCAAATATTTCTAACATAAATGTTTGTAGCAAAAAAAAAAAAAAAAAAAAAAGGGTTGCTGGTTTCAGAAGAGATGCCAATATATAATTCAGAATTACAAAGGCGTTTCTCCGGGAGTTTTCGAAGTTGCGATCTGAAATATTTCAAAGTCTTGGTTCCGAAAAGAGTTCGTAACATTTATCTTTAATGAGCAGATACTTTGCCCTTTTAAACAACAACTTTAAAAGGATTGAAAAAACTTCTAAATCAGCATTTCACCCTTACACTAGAATGTACAAAGAAAATAATGTAGATACCTAAACTGCGGCTGTGTTGGATAAGGATTTAAAATTGATCCAAAAGACACAGCACCTAGGGTAAAGTCTACAAAGGTTTGCATACATAAGCACTAAATTACTATCCTTTTAACTTACTTAAGAGGCAGAGAAGGCTGGCAAGTATTATGAGGATGGACTGCTGGCCTAACACGACCCTTGACGTCCGTGGGGCATCGCAGGGCTGAATTGGCATGGAACTATAGTCTGTGGCATTGAGGTCATAAAGGAAATTGTTGTGACGCATCTCGAAGATACATCCCGAGAAGGAACTAATTCTGGGAGGTATAAAGTTCCAGTGATAGGAAGCCGACAAAGAAGCGAAGCTGGGCATGGCAGCCAAGCCCCCAACCTGCAGAGGGCCTTGAACATTCAGGAGGACGTTGGGATACCTGGACGTACGCGGATATGGGATGGATATCTTGCATGGGTCAGCAGAGCCCAAGGTTGCGTTGAATCCACAGTCGATCACTTCAAAGCTGATTTTCCTCTCGTTCCAAACAATGACAAATTCAAATATGCGATTGCTGTTACTTTCGATAGGGATGGCGACCTTTTCGGTTCCAGATCCAAGGTCGATATAGGTCACAAGGACCCAGTTCCTAAGAAAGACATAGACGAAGTCCTTCGGATAGTCGTCCCAGGGAGACTCTACGATTGGTCCCATGTACAGGAGAATGCCGTTGGGAATGTTGGATTTAAAAGACACAGAAAACGTCGAACTGTCACACACTTTCAAAGGCTCGTACCAGGCGAAGCTCTTCTCGAATCTAGCATTCCTGAGTTCACAACGAGGCCCGTAATTATGGCCGTCTAAACACTCACACCTGGGGCTGTTGTTGATGATAATGCAAGTTCCCCCGTTGTAGCAATAACCGCTGGAACAAACTGAGGGGCGAGGCTCGAGCTGCTTGCAATCGCAAGTGTATTCGTCGGCAATGTCGACACCCACCATGGTGGCTGTGCTGCTGGAAACCACCAAAGGGGAGGTGACGTTGGGTCGCATCGTGTGTTGACAGCTTTGCCCTCCGCACGGAGACTTCGATTCATACAAACAAGCGTTCGTGTCCACCATGATGACATCAAGACCCAAGGCTTTCGAAACCTGAAATTGACAATCCGAATAACCATACAAATGATAATGCTGGTATTTATGAAGTTTAACATCATCACCAGATCTAGAACTGATTTATCATGAATCTTTTACGGTCTGCTCAAGTATCAAGAGCCTGCGGCAGCGTAAGGCTGGCTCAGGATAAATCAACTTGACTTTTTAGGACTTCCCCACCCGCATGCAAAATCTGGTCATCAAAACGCTGAAATTCATTTTACCCTCAATCGATTTTGCATCAGAAGTCCATTCAGCTTTGCAGCAGTGTAGTAAGGCGAACTATGGCAGTTGTAGCGGATCTGCACACCTCCCTCAACATCACGCATGCTGAAGATGTCGACGTTATCCCGTGGAATTTTGTGGATCCTGGCTATTTGTTCTTTCAGGCGATCGTAAATCGTCTCGGTATTTGCTACCTATGAGGGGCAAAGAGAATTCTAAGTCAAATGAAATTCATTAGAACTAGATGTGGATGTGTGTGAAGCTTCGCTGTTATCAAAGTTGATGCTGATATCTGTCTGTGGAATTGATTTCATATGTGTGTGTGTGTGTGTTCATTTGCAAATACAACGTGTTTTGCTACAGAAAGTGATGCATTAAGGGCTAATCAATTGTGAATCATATTCCGATAATGAGTAATTGTTCTTCCAGAGCTCCTAACTAGTAAAAGCTAGGTATTTAAGAATTTCTCCTAAATACAAAATTCCTCTTCACGCTAATAGTAAAAATGTGTATATATTATCACTAACAATAAAAATGCATGTTTTACTTTATATCCCAACAAAGTTAAAATCGACGGGACTTCATTCAAGAACTTTTCCTTAATAAAAATTACCTTGCTTTTCCTGAGCATCTGCTGAGACCTAACATCGGCGAGCATGAGCGACCCTGAGTTCATGACAGCATTAAGATCGAGGTCAACGACAGTAATGCTGACCTCACCCACAGCCGACTCTTCGCGGGATGTGTCGTAAACCTGTTCGTGGTAGAATGAAAGGATGTCACTTTGCAAATCTAGCGCAATAAAATTAAATCAGTAATATGGTGACCCTTTTAGAATCCAATGATATTTATTCAGAATAATCATATAAGTATACACACACATTACACTCACGCACACACACATGCACACATACACACACACACACACACACACACACACACACACATATATATATATATATATATATATATATATATATATATATATATATATATATATACACACACACATATCTATATTCCCCCTTTTGACAAAACTACACAAATTGACAACCCTTACCTGTTGACAGCAGGCGCCCTCTCTCTGCAATCATGTAACTAGGCTAATAAGCTCACATAAATACAAAAATACACTATTTCCCAAAGCAGATGCACATAAAATAGAACAAAATGATTAATAAGTCATAGCGATAGAAACCCAAGTCTGCCCACAAAGAAAACTATAAGTTATCATTCCACTCTCCTGGCTTAGTCTAAGTAATCACTCCTAGACTCAAAATGTCAACTGATACATTGTAATAGTAAAGTTTAGAGAATCCCATTTCTAGTATCATGATATAGAGCCCATCTTGAGATGGGTTTTTCTCCTGACACTTGGTGTCCTCTCGACTGTCTTTCTTCTTATCACAAAGGAATGCGTCTTTTCCTCAAGTGCCTTGAACGGTCAGACCCATGATATACGTACAAACGAATGTACATACCCACCACGCCTAAAAACCGCCCGTGGCAACAGTATGGACAGCCACTAGCCTAAAATGCACAGATATCAGATTCCTTCATTCAAGAAGGCTGTTTCTACGGCGCTCTCTGTCTCCAAGCAAGAGCAGCTGGTATAATATGTAATTCACTAACACATCAATTCATACCTGTAAGATGGCTCGGCCACCTATGTCCTTTGTGCACTCCTGTCGCACACCACATCAACAACTAATGCACAATGTATCAATTTGCCATATGATTTAGGGCTACCTTCGTTGCTGGAGCCCTTGTGCCTCGCTGGATGCACAGAAGTTTAAGAACTCCCAGCGCAAAAATTGTGATCAGTATGACACCGAGCATGAACACAATTACTGGAATTGTGTAACGTTCATTGATGAAAAGCTCATCCTCGTCACTAAGATAAGCAAAACTCGATGAATAGTTGTAGATGCTGGTCGAGTACATAAACCACCTCGAAACATTATTCAGCATCTGCGACCCTTGTAAGTGTACCCAACACCCCTCATTGCGAAACTGTAGATTCGACGTGTCCTACTGAAGGAAACGTGGTCACCAACCCGTTGTCAAGGAAATATCCCGTGACTTCCATGCAAGTGCTACTCGCACCCGCCTCATAGAAGATAGTAGACTCCTGATTTATCCCAGAACGTATCGTGAGATGATATACCGACGACATCTCATCTGTTGCAAAGGCAGTCCATAGCATCGCCACTTGTGTGTAGACTCGATTCGACCTCTGGTACTGTAGAACAAAGTTGTTTCCATCGTCACCATCACGTGAAGTTGGAAATTCTCTAAAGACATCGTGTGTCCATATTTAAAAAGTCTACATGATCATAGAATAACTAAAGTCTTGCTTTACCCCACAAATCTGTCATTAATTAATATACTCAATCTCCTAATCATATATTAAAAATTCGTCACTAAACAAAATATAATCTTTACCCACTGAATCTTCACAAGTAATCCCATATCTGACAAACACACTATCAAACGAGAACCCATAATGTTTATATAAGTAACCTCCATGAAATATAATGCCGAACACCCCTTCTATCTAACTCACATACCCGACAAATTATATCTCCTATCTAAAATAGCAATGCTATTTAGAGCTTAACACCAATTACGACATCTCTCGTAGGAAAAGAAAGAAAAAAAAGATAATAACAACAATAATAAGTGAACTTTCCCCCATTACACAGTGCACATAAGAGAAGAAAAAACATATATAATTCAACATTTTCCTCAAAATGCAATATGTACCATTACAGAATTTGCTACCTCAACAATCCCATCGACCAGAAACGAAAGGAAAACAACCCCCTTACATGATACATCTCCTTGGAATGCCATAGTCAACATCTACGAGAATAGTGCAAATCTCCGAGTACTCAACTCCAAAGGAAAAAATCAGCAACCGGACTCATCACAGCATTATCAGCAAAATTCCACCTGTGAACACCTCAGGTGCTTCGAACCGCACTATAGATTTGTCTATAGTCAGACTTGCAATGCCAGAAACCATTATTCCCCAAATATTTCATACTAACACCATACGGCCACATTCCACAAACTTATCACCAGGATATCACCAAGGTGGCCTCCCCCCAAAAAAAATTTTCCTTAAATCATAACTCCCCACGACATTACCCCAATTTTATAAAACCACAATGCAGTAGTGTCACTCGCCCCAATAATCACAAAACAAAAAGAAATTCAGCCCCAAATTTCATGCACACAGATATGATCACATGTTTATCATCACGTTTCTCAGCTAAAACAAAAATTTGCCATATTTCCAAACAACTTCCCATGTACAATATTAACCCCGAAATCTTATGCCAAAACGCCGCAGATTTGCGCAAAGTAAGATAAAAAATAGTAGAAGGAAATGAAAGAGAAAAAAAAAATGTTAAAACATTTCACCACCAAATTGCAAAAACCAGACAGCAAGAAAAAAAAAGAAAAAAAATGCAATTGTGCAACAATATATTAATCACCACAACCAATTCTTTTCAATTTCGAGATATGTTAACCTCGATCGACCTGTTTTTTCCTCAAAGACTACAAATCTGGTTCAAGTTTTTTCCTCAATGACTTTAAAAGGACCTTCAAACTTCAGGCCTAATTTGTAGTTCAGTTCATTTCTCACGTTAAGTTTTAAAAATACCTTGTCTCTGACATTGATCTTGGGATCAGATGTTTTACTAATACTTTTCTGTACCATCTCTCTGGTTGTGGATTCGAGATTATGACTGAGACAAGCATGTCTCTCTCTCGCTGTGGATACCAACGCCTTGATTGTATCCTCCCCATGATGAGGTATAGTTAGCAAATCAAATGTGCCTCGTGCTGGGCAACCAAACAAAGCTTCAAATGGGGATATTTTAATGGAATCACTAACCATAGTGTTAATACAATGTCTAACAACATCAACATATCTGTCCCAATTCTTATCATTACCACCTACAGTTTTCCTGAGAGCCTCGAGCACTTTCCTATTTGCTCGTTCACACAACCCATTAGCCTCAAGGTCTGTATGGAATAATTGTTACTTTCTGTATCCCTATGACTTCCGCTAAACATTCGTGTCTGCAAATGATACCATCTATATCCTAATTTGCATGAAGTTATCCTTGCAGGCTTACATGCGTGGCCCACTGTACAGTTTCTCACAAAATTTTCCACATCTTTCCCCATATTTTTCCAATTGTATTTAGCACGAACCTCATCATAATTTTTTTCTATTCCCAAGTGTGGACTACCGAACCTGCAATGAACTATATCCAAAACCACTGGAATTAAGACTTTCGGAATTATGATCTGTGTCGTATATCCTTTACTTTCACTGGTTCTCAATTTATATTTAATTTTCCTAAGGCCCTTTGAACTAACCGAGAATGGCCTTTTAAAAGCGAGAGTGGTTGTTTCTAGGTAAAAAAGTGTGCAGAATCCATAAATGGGCGTCTTACAAGTCCCTGGTGGGACATGTGCCTATAAGACACCATTTATCATCATGACGGCCGTGACAGAGTTCCGACCAAATGTGACAACTTAAGGCGGAACTGTCATCGATTAATGACACCTTTCCTCTTCTGTCATTATAGTAACAACATTTTATAACTTTTAAATGATTTATTAATGCTTTGAAAAATATATATAGGATTTTTTTTTTCAATTCAAGACCAAATAGGTGCACTGCAAAAACGTTGTGTACGTCATAACGTTTATCATTTTCATTTCAGAGTGATATGATGAATGCATGATGACAGAGACTCCCAATGAAGCAATCCCAGGATCTTCCAAGCCTGTGGAATGCATTTGCCTACTTCATATTACATCAGACACAAAAGACAGAGATGTTAAGGATTTTGATGAAAACACATGGTAGTGCGAAAAGAGCGTCAAATGTGAGGATAGAGAAATATAAGTACTCTAAATATGCTTCTATCTGCAAAACTTTGCAATCTCTAAATCATAGTGAGAAATATGACTACCACAGGGAATGCTATAAGAGATTCACTTCAGTACCCAAAGTCCTTCGTGAAAAAGAAACATATGAAGAGAGGACAGATGATAATCAGCAGCCATTACTACGATCGAAAACATATACAATCTCTCCAACTATATCCAACATTTGAGTTCTCCAACTTGTGTGTTTATTCTGCAACCGGTCTCGGAAAAAACGTCAAGGGAAACATGAAGGTTTAGGGGACTGTGAAACCTCTGATGTTCAGGAAAGAATTAAACATGCTGCAACTGTGCTTAAGGATGAAGTTTTGTTATTGAAAATAGGTAATGTAGATTTTATAGCAAAGGAAGTTAGATATCCTCATAGCTGTCGAAAAGACTATTTGAATGAAGTGGAAAGACATGAAAAGAAGTACAAGGACAGTGAACATGATCAACTTCGTGACCTCCATGAGATAGCTTTCAAAAGACTGTCTGAACACATATCTTCATTTATCATCCAAAAAGGTTGTGCTGAATTACTGAGCTCTATGATTAAGGACATATCGTTTGTCAAACAAGGGCACTGTGGTCTGCGCTAATCATATTGAGATGCATGATGCAATCAATAAAGCCTTTTTTGCACTTTCTTCTACCAATGCTACCATTGTTGATGCTGCCTTACAACTTTGCTCTGTCATTCTGCAGCTACAGGAAAAGACAAGACCCCTGCCTCAAGACATCACTGTTGATACCTTATGTGCTGGTGAGGCAGATGCTCCTGAAGAGCTACTTCTATTCTTCCAAACACAACACTGGCAGCCACACCTCTGTAATGAGTCCACGTGTTGAACGTTACGTGCAGTCATCTGCTGATGATTCAGTATTTGCAACAATGCGTGGAAGGGTAAAACCAGCAAAACACATATCCTTAGGACTTGGTATAAAGAGCATGACTGGAAGCAGGAAGGTCTCGGACATACTCAACCATTTTGGTCACTGTATAAGCTATGATATAACTGAAGCTCTGGAGACAGATATGGCAACCACTATGGTAAGAGGGCTAAGCGTAGCTCCAGATGGAATAGTTCAACAGCCTGGTTTGTCCACAGGTACAGTATGGGACAATTATGATGAAAACACTGAAACCTTATTATGGAAAGAGACTTTACATGATACCGTTGACATTTGCTACCAAAATGTTCTTAAAGAAGATATGTCAACGACCAGTCCAGCAGATAAAGATACAACACAAGCAGAAATGCCCCCCAAAAAAACTTAAGCAAAAAATAAATTTTGACTCTGACATGCACGTTACATGGTACGCTACTTACTAAACCTAATAAATATTGAATATTCACACCCATGTTTGCAACAAGTACTTGAAAATGGTGCTCTCTCTATCAGGAGGTCAGCTAAATCCTTTTCAAGAAACCCTGTGGATATGACCTTGGAGCAAACTGTAAATGCTGATGCAGCATCACGACTGAGAGGCATATCGACTTTCTCACAGTCATTCTCTGCCCGTCAAAAATGGATGGTGACAAAAACTGTAAGAAGTGCAGTTGTTGGTGATCTATTGGAAGAATCAGGTGTAACAAAAACTAATGACACATCTCAGGAGCTGAAACCCTATCATATTAAACAAGATAACAATGACCTTCATAAGCTAGTAAGAGGAGTAGAAGACACACTGAATCCGTTTGGAGAAGCTCTGAGTGATGAAAACTTGTACTGTATAAGCACTGGGAAAGCAGCACCAAACGATGTAAAAGGAGACCTCATTCACTGTATGGACAAAGGGAACGAGTGGTGTGATAAGTTTACCAGAGAGTGCTTTGCAGATCCCAACAGGTTTGAAAAACCAATTCCTAGACATAAAGAAAAAAAGTATCAACCAAGGATATGAAGATTAAGGAAGTTCAAGGGACAAGAGATATATTTGGTAGACTGTTGTTCCTAGCTTTAAATAAGAAGTTAGACCTTCGTAAAATTTTGAAATTTCCTTTAACACCAGTACCAATGTCACTAGCACATATTGATAGAACTGTTATGAAAAGCAACAAATCCAAATTGATTCATATACTAAAGGGAAAAGTTACAAGTGTTTCACCTACATCTGTGGATGCTTGTGTGGTGGATGGAATGTTTATTATACAGTCATTAGGGAGTACAGTACCCACCTATGGTGCAATTGCAAAGGACATCATGGCAAATCTCTGTAAAAGAGAAAAGCTTGTGGATTTTGTGTGTGACACCTATGAAAGTCCTTCAATCAAGGACATAGAACATGGAAGGCGTGGAAACCTAGGAGGTGAAATCAGCATCATTGTACAGGGCCCTGAGCAACATCGTCCAAAGGACTTTCAACAAGCATTGAGAAATAAAAATTTTAAGAAGTCATTACTGCACTTTCTGGTGAAGGAATGGGAAGATGATAGCTATGCCTCTGTCTTGCACAGTCATGAAATATATTTTGGACTGTAAAAAGAGTGCCACCTTAACAAAGAGGTTGATGGTCATGTAATGTGCAAAAAAGTTGGGGATCTTGAGTGTTGTCATGAGGAGGCCGACTCGTGTACTATGTTACATCTTCAGAATATTGAAAGAACATATGTTGGTGCCAATGTAATTGTGAGATGTAATGACAGATATTCTTGTGATCCTGCTTTATCATGTCCATAACACAGAGCTACATATATGGATGGATGTAGGGCAGAGTGGGAAAAATACTAGAAGATTTATAGATGTCACTAATCTTGCTTCAAATCTTGGAAGAAACCTGTGTATGGCTCTTCCTGGGCTGCACGCATTCACAGGTTGTGATTTCACAGCATCGTTTTTGAGGAAAGGAAAGATTAAATCATATGCCATAGTTGAATCCATCAAGGAATTCCAAGACACGTTTGCCAAACTGGGAACAGAATCACAGGACAGTGTTGAAGCCATCTCAAAAGAGTTGGAGTAATTTGTTTGTTTTCTCTATGGAAAACCAAAATTAGATTCACTAGATGAAGTGCGGTACTTAATTTTCAATGATAAATGCAAGCCAAAAGATGACAAACAACCACTTCGGCAAATCAAAGAATTTAATGCTGGTGGGCTTCCTCCTTACCAATCAGTACTGAAACAGAAAATTCTTCGTTCAAACTATGTTGCGTTAATATGGAAAAATGTTAACAAACACATCCCAACAATGCTCAAACCTGGAGATAGTGGATGGCGAATTCAAAATGGTACATACACTTTACTTTGTTTTGAGGGAGAGCAGATACCAAAAGAAATCTGTTGTCGGATTGATGACCAAAAGACATTGGATCCAAGGAATGAAGAAAGTAAACTTTAGGAACTTTCTTCTGGAGACTCAGAATATGACAATGACTGAGTTATGTTCTTTTGATTAACAGTATACTTACTTTATTCACATTTATAAATACTCTTTAATTCATTCAGTGGGTTATTCATCATGTTGGTTAACTCCTCTCATGTAACAGTTAAGTTCCATTAAATTATCTTTTACATCAGACGACTTTAAATGACCTCATGAGGACATCTGAGCTTTAAGGGTTAATTATGGACATAGATAATTCATTTAAAAGTTATAAAATGTTGTTTCTATAATGACAGAATAAGAAAGGTATCATTAATCGATGACAGTTCCGCTTAAGTTGTCACATTTGGTCTGAACTCTATCACGGCCGTCATGATGGTAAATGGTGTCTAATAGGCACATGTCCCACCAGGGACTTGTAAGATGCCCATTTTTGGATTCTGCACACTTTTTTACCCTAGAAACAACTACTCTCGCTTTTGGCCATTCTCGGTTAGTTCAAGGGGCCTTAGCTCTTGTACTATTACCTTCTAACTCCAAACCTGAAAAAGGCAACTTTTAACGTTTCCTGACTAATTCCCCTCTAAGAAACACTTTTACGTCTGCTAGAATCTCGTCTTCATCTTGCCTTTGCTCTATGAGGGATATATCCCATTGTATAGCCTCGCTAGTGACCTGGGCAACTTGGAACTCTTCCGTGTCGTGAAAACTTCTACTAAGAGCATCTGCAACTATGTTAAATTTGCCCTCTATATATTTGAGCTTTGCATCAAAATCTCTGATAGTTAAAAACCATCGAGCTCTTTTAGGTGACAAATCGGGTGTATTAAAAAGATCTAATAATGGCTTGTGGTCTGTAAGAACTTCTACTTTATTCCCCATCAGTAACATTTTAAAATGAACCAAGCCCAACACTATTGCAAAAGCTTCTTTATCTATGGTAGCCATTGATCTCTCGTTGCTGCCCTTTGTCCTGAACTTCCTGCTATAAAAGGCTATGGGATGGAATTTCCCATGAAACTTTTGCATATGGCAAGCACCTATACCTTCCTGGCTGGCATCGGTTTGCTAAAATCTGGAAACTTCAAAACGGGGATTCATTAGCGCGTCCTTGAGCTTTTGAAAACTCTCTGCCTGGGGTTCCTTCCATTGAAATTGAACTCTTCCTGCAATACATCAGTTAGGGGAGCTGCTATATTAGAGAACCATTTCAGAAACCTCCTGAAGAAACCGCTGATACCCAGGAATGACTTAATCTCTTTCCTTGATCTGGGGGTGTGAAAATTCGCTATTGCTTTGACTTTATCGTCATTTACTCTAACCCTTTCCTTAGATAGGACATGGCCTAGATATATGATTTGCTTTTTCAGGAACGAACACTTAGCTAGCTTAATTATCAACCCTCCTTTACTAAGCCTCCTAAGTACTTCTGTAAGCACTTCCAGGTGTTGCGAGATTGTGTCTGTTGCGACCAATATGTCATCAATATACACAAAAACATTTTTACCCAATAACCCATGCAAAACTGTGTTCACCAATCTGGTAAAAGTCATCAGACTGCCCGATAAACTGAAAGGCATTTGCGTAAATTTACAGTTTCCCTTGGGCACTGAAAAAGCCGTATATTCCTTGCCACTTTCACTAAGAGGAACCTGCAAAAGACCCTGCGCCAAATCAATTGAGCTATAAATATTATGTCCCCCAATTTCAACAAAAAGATCTGGTATGCATGCGACTAGATAGCGGTCAGGGATTGTCTTTTCATTTAAACATCTAAAATCGACACATACACGGACAGAACCATCCTTCTTAGGCAGTGCTAACAAGGGAAAGCTGTAAGGAGACACGCTAGGTCTAATGGTTCCTTCTTCTTCCCATCTATTGACCTCTTTCTCTACCTGTTCCCTGATTTTGAAAGGTATGCAGTATGCAGGAATATAAATAGGTTTTGTGCCACTCTCCAAATTTACCTTATGCTCTAACACATTAGTCAGCCCCAATTTATCACCTTATAAGGCTACCGTATCCCAAAATTCTGCCAAGAGCTCGCTTATCGCTTCAACATGTTCGCTATAATCCGCATTAGCTAAATATTCTCTAAATATTCGTTTCCTTGATTGCATTTCTGCCTCTGAAAACTCAGGTTTCCCCTCTACGATAGCCACTGAACCAAAGTCATGACTCCAATCTTGGAAATCCAATATATATGCATTCCTCTGGCATCTCCTAATTGTATCATTACAGTTTAGTAATTCCAACCAAGTGGTCCCAACCATGGATACACTGTTCACCAATGCCGTGCTAATAACCCCTCTAAGCCTCTTACTATTTTAAATAACACACACATCCGTAAGTTTTCTCACTTCCTTCAATTTGACTTTTACCATAGTCTTTGAACCGGGCAATAACACAATATCCTCTGATAAAACACCTCTATATTTGTGGTTAGTATCTCCCCTTTCCATCCCCCCGTACACATTACCACCCTTAGTATCATCCCCAGCATTGTTAGTATCAGAAATAACATCAATATTAGTATCAACATCACCATCCATAATATAATCACCACAATTGTTATTACCATGAACTCCAATAGAATCCCCGCAGCACGGAGGCTTTCGCGCGTGTTGAAGGCAGGAGTGTTGTGGAACTTGACAGGGTCATTTTTTAAAAGAGTTGTTGACATACATACGTGCTACCAAACACTGCCATCATCTTCCTTGCATGACCAGATAGTTTGGCATATACTATGTTTGATAAAGCTTGTTTATAGAACTGATATATTGAGCTATCTACGTACTAATTTCTTAGTTCATTATTACTTTGCAGTTCAATTATTTCCATTTGCTTATCCTCTAGACTAGTTTTCACATCCATAGAAAATGGGGAAGCAAACACTTCAATAACTAGTGAGTGTTATTCCTGACAGATGAAAGCTGCAGCACATCTACTTTCCTCTCAGTCAAAGAAACAACATTTCAAGAATTTATGTAATTAGGATTAAGTAAATTTTCAACTTGGCAGTTGGCCTCAAGGACATCACTGTATGATACTTATTTTTGAAGGGTTGGGCTGCACTGAAAAGTCTTAAGGGCTGCATGTTGCATAGGCCTGGTCTAATCCAGAGTTTTTGAGGTCGCTGAGAAGAATAGTGGCGCTCTCAATGCCCTTTTAGTCCAAGTTCAACTCCAATATGAAGGAGGGGTGAGGGGTATGGGAGGGGTGTGACATGTAAAAATAATAGAAAATGAGTTATTAATATCTAATCCATAGTTTTCAAGGTTGCTGAGATTATTAATGACACTCTTGATGCCCTTTAAGTCCAAGTTACTCTCTGATAGGGAGAGGGGTGAAAAGGTGGTGGGAAGGGGGTGATATCTCAAAATAATCGAATGTGACAGATATTAGTGTCTAATCCATAGTTTTCGAGGTCGCTGAGAAGATTAATGGCAATCCCGATACCCTTGAAGTCCAAATTTAGCCCTGATAGGAAGGGAGTGAAGATAGGAAGGGAGTGAAAAGGGGGTGGGAAGGGGGTGGCATGATAAAACAATTGAAAACGACTTATGTTAGTGTCTAATCATAGTTTTTGAGGATGCTGAGGTAAATAATGACATTCCCAATGCCCTGTAAGTCCAAGTTCTGGCCTGATAGGGAGTGGGGTGAAAAAGGGGTGGGAAGGGGGGATATGTGAAAATGATAGAAAATGACAGATATTTGTGTTAAAACCATAGTTCACGAGTTCAGTGAGAAGAATAGTGATGCTCCTCATACTTTCAAGTCCAAGTTCAACCTTGATAAGAAGTGGGGTGGGAAGATGTTGGAAGGAGGTGAAATGTAAAAATAACAAAAAATGATAGAAATTTAGTGTATAATCCATAGTTTATGAGGTCACTGGTATGACTAGTGACACTCCCAATGTTCTTTAGGTCCAAGTTCAGCCCTGATAGGAGCATGGGGTAAGAAGACAGTGCCAAGGGGGTGACATATAGAAATAACTGAAAATGACTTATATTAGTGTCTAATCAATAATTTTCGAGGTTGCTGAGATGAATAATAAGACTCCTGATGCCTCTTAAGTCCAAGTTCTGCCATGATAAGTAAGGGGTTGAGAAGTAGTGGGAAGGTGGTTACAAATAAAAAAAAACAAAATTTACAGGCATTAGTGTCTAATCCATAGTTTTAGAGTTGTTGAGGTGAATAGCAACACTCCCAATGCCCTTTGAGTCCAAGTTCAGCCTTGATAGGGAAGGGGGCGAGAAAGGATTGGAAGGAGTTAATATATGAAAATAACAGAAAATGACAGATATTAGTGTCAATCCATAGTTTTCTAGGTTACTGAGATAAATAGTGACACTCTGGCTGCCCTTAAAGTCCAATTTCATCCATGATAGGCAAAGGTTAGCGTTGGATGAGAATGGCTAAAAAAACAACATGTAAAAAATGACATATATTAGAGTTTAATCCATAGTTTTTGAGATTGCTGGAATGAATAGAGACACTCCCGATGCCCCCTAAGTCTAAGTTCAGCCCCGATAGCAATAGTGGGTGAGAAGTGGTGAAATAAAAAAAGGTAAAAAATCCAGGGCAATGTAACTGAAGCAAATATCTTAACAAGAATGGTCCCACTTCCAAAATCTCAAAAGGCCTTTCAAATTTCTGCCTTACCTTATTCACATTCCTTCCTCTTATCTCAACCACCTCTTTCAATACTCTATCCCCAATCTTAAAATTTTCAAACCTTTCACCCGCTTTCTTCCACAAATACCGATCACTCTCTGACAGACCCAACTGTGGCCTAATGGTCCTCTCAAAATTTAACACCTACTTACAAGGAGACATACCTATACATTTCTGAAGTGTGGCATTGTATACCCACACTGCATGTCCTACATACATATCCCAATAATTGTCACATTTACTCATCATTCACAAAATCTCAGTCATCGTTCTACCTATCCTTTCAGCCAAACCATTTGCACTGGGCATATACGGAGTAGAATACACATGCACAATACCCCATTCTTTCAACATTTCTTCAAACTCCCATCCCACAAACTCAAGTCCATTATTGCTCAACATTTTTGCAGGCTTACACACACACATTGGCAACATCACTTGCTCCACTATTCACGCAACAGTTCCACTACTCTTATCTTTGATGGGACCACATAGGCAAATTTACTCATGTGATCCACCATCACAATCATTCCCACATGTCCCCTCACAGTCTTTGGTAATGAAGCACAATCAATCACAAGCATTTCAAACGGCTCTTTCATCTGCAATCGCAACACAGGTGGACTCACATGCACACTCTGATACTGTCCCCTCTGACAGTCTTCACATGTAACAGCTACATCCATACAAATCTTATTTAACCAAGATGCATACAAGCTCTCTCTCATGCATTTCCATAACTTATTATTCCTATTATGCCCAAACCGATCATGCACCAACAAACACACACAGCTGAATCAGCAGAAAACACCTGCACATTCACTTTCCCATCATACATCCTTTCCTGATGCAGAAAGTACACTATATTTTTACACACTACAAACTGTTTAGCAGCCCTCTTATACACATTCAACTCACACGGCCTTTCTTCCACACACACTCCTCCCAAAACACATTGTAGCAACATACTTACCTTCAAGCACTTATCTTGCATTTCCTCAATGTCTTCCTCATTCAACAAATCATTCTCATTTCTAGCAATATTAATCATACCCACAAAGTTTGCTACAAACGCATTGCTATCTTGAATGCTAGCTATTTTGCTACCCCCCTTTCTAAGAATCTCGTTTCCTATATCTACGCTTACATCATGCATCCTCGAAAAATGTATCCCTATCAAAAAGCAAGCTGGCATATCATTTTCTCCCATAATCACAAAGTTATTTACTTCAAAATCTCCTAACCTAACCTTTAGGTTTATCTCTTCCTATACTAAAACACTTCCTTGTCCTAACCCATGTTTTCTTACACTTGTATACTGCCTTTTCACTTCCCAAATGCATCTCTCAAGTTCACTTACCACTGACTCACTCACTGAGGAAGCTTGTGCCCCCACATTAACTAAACTACAGTACTCACTATCATTTATTTTCACAAATGTCACCATTTTTCCTTGAGTCTCATGCATACACACATTCACTGCTGTGCCCACCTGGTTATCAACATCACATTCATCCTCACCACATTCATCCTCAGTTATCTCCCACACTCAAACATCAAACCCCCATGCTCACCACTTGTACTCACCCTCCCTCAATACTCAACCTGTCTGTCCCATCCAAAATACAAAAACAACTAATGTAATACTTCCTTTTCCCCACCTTGTTCCTCCGTACATGCCACTTCCTTCTGCAGATCACTCATCAACTTAATAGCAACTCATTCACGTTACCAGGCACCTCTTCAACCAGACCTTTACTCTCCAAGTCTTTCAATGCTGAAAACAAAAATTTACACATCCTGTCATACCCTTCAAACCCTTCTTTTACAACTAAACCCTCAGGTAATACTACTTGGATTCCAGTCACTTTTCACGACAACATTGCCCTTACCATGGCACATATTCCAACCTAAAATCAAACTTACTCAAATCTTCAATCATCCTTGCAATCCTAGCTTTCACCCTTTCCTTCTTGATCATATATGACAGTGGCTGATGGTACGTCCTTATGACAAATTTCACCCCATAGAAAAATGCTCCTTCTCAACCACTGAATACTTCCACTCCATTTTATTAAAGGCTTTACTCACATATGCAATTACTTTCAGATGTTCCTCCCCATTCATGTAACAAACTTCCTCCCAAAGTCAATCAAACCCAAAAAACCCTTTAACTCATGCACGGTCTGGGAACGTGGAAAACTCTGCCCTACACCACTCACACTCACTTTATGGCCAAGAAATTCCACCTCCCTAGCCTACCACGTACATTTCTCAAGCTTCCCTTTCACTCCAACCGCTTCCAAGCGCCCTAGCACCTTCTCAAACAATTCCATATTCTCTTCAACAGTTTCACTCACAATCAAAATATCATCTATAAACACAGCCATCTTCCTTCTATCAAACCCAGCCAATACTATATTCATTGCTCTTTGGAAGGCAGCAGGCACGTTAGGCAACCCAAAACTCAAACGTTTAAACTGGTAGGGACAACTACCACTTGAAAAAGCTATAACAGGCCTGCTCCCCTCCTCAAGAGGCATCTGGTAATAGCCCCGTATCAGGTTTAATTTGGTAAATACTCTCATCCCATGCATCTTGCACACACAATCAAACACCACATTCATCGGAAATCACTCATTCACAGTCACTTCATTCACCTTTCTATAATCTACACACATCCTCAAAATTCCATCTGGCTAATGTACTGGAACAAGGGACTATTCCAGACACTCTCACTCCTCTCTATCACTCCCACTCTCTCAAGTTCCTGACACTGCTCCTCAATCTCTCGTGTAATAGGCACGGAAAAGTGACAGCGACGCTGATATATGGGGGTATCGTCTTCCAAAACTATTTCAAATTCAGGAAGCTTAGACACCCCAAAATCCTCATCTCCATGGCTCAACACACCCTGACTATTCCACAACATCCACATCAATCACTCCCTGCCATCATCACTAACAATTTCATCCACCCTAATCTTTCTTACAACTCATCATACTTCCAACTATCACTTTCCTCTACACTACCTGTCTTCACCTGTCGTATTCTGACGCTCCTTTCATCATCTGTACTTACCAACGTGTATAGCAACCCCACACAATCACCTTCACGTATACCGCGCACTGGCTTCTTCCTAGCACTCGGCAAGGAAGCCAAAAAAACCCAAGGATTCTCCATGTCTCAGATCCCGTCATATACATGCACACTCTCTCTTACCGACTTGCTCGCATTGACACCTTCAACCAAATATTCACACTTGTCACCATTGTCGATCCCAAGACTATCACGCCACACAACTTTCACTCTAACAACTTCCCCAACTTCATGTGTCACTTTCACATCCTCTTTCACAAACAATGGCGCTCCCTTCCATACTTTACTGTCTACCCTTCCATCCTTATCCAAATTCAGATTCCCTCTTATACTCCCTTTCATCTTCAACTCACTCATATTTGTACCCGGATGGACCATCATCCCACACTTCTTCAAAAACTTATACCCTAGCAACATATCATACTTATCATTCGTCCCTTCAATTACATACAAGTCACTCTCACCCATTGCTGCCCCAGCAATTTCCATTTTCTCACATACCATCCTTACCACAGGCATACCTAAATTCCTAATTCCTCGTGCCTACCCTTTGTATTCCCTAATTTTACATTCGCACCTTAACTTGTCACATCTGTTCTCAAAAAGAATATTTACACTGCACCCAATATCAATCAAAGCAATCAAACACATCCCTTTGCACTTCACTCGAATGCTCATACACTCATGTGCTCTACTACCAAACACTTTTTCATGCAACAATCCTTCACGCACATGCATCACTCTCACCGTTCGCATACCAGAGGACCCACCCAACTGAATCCCCTTTTTAACTAGTTTCCCGAATTGCTAGCTTGATTCACTCTTCTGTCTACACACACTCGCTACATGACCATCCATTCCACCTTCAACACATTTCGCTCCATGCTCTCTACACATCCTTGCATAATGTCCATCTTCCTGCAATTACCACAAATCACATTCACACGGGTACCCCGACATTCACTCGCTATGTGCTCCACCTGTCCACATCTGTAACATTTAATATCCCTGTCTTTCTTTTACTCACTAAATGGCCTGTTTGCCCACACCTGAAGCATGCTCCTGATACCCACTGTTACTCATTCTTCTTGTTTCCTGGCTTCCCCCATCTATAATGCTTCTGCTCTCTTTTACTGCTACCTGACCCTAACCTTCTGGCACTTGTACTTCCATCTCTCTTAGGTTTCACCACACTTACATTACTTGCTCTAACGCTCCTATCAACCACTTGCTCTGCCTTTTGCCTCGGCCCTTCTAAAACTGCCTCCCTATAGCTCTTCAACTCAGGCATACCCTCATTTACTTCGGTCCTGACACTGACAATTCTACTCTCTTTCATACTCCTATCTAGCTCGTAATCATTCTACGTTAACCTCTCATTCGTCTAGCTCATTTTTTCCTTACGTTTCAGATTTATAAACTCATACGCACTCTCAGGCACAGTTGCTAACAACTTCCTCACTAACTCCTCCTTACACTCATTTATTCCCTTGTCTCCAAACTTTTCCTAGCTAACATTTTTAACCTGCACACAAACACTGACAACAGCTCACCAAGATTCATTCTTGCCTCTTCAAAATGCTTTCTCCTATATCTAATGCTACTCTTTATTCTTTCTTTGCCTGTTCCACAATCCTGGCTTTCACACTCTCATATGGCACATTCCCTACATTCATCATTACCCCATGCATACTCAAAATCCTGTCAAAAAACTACCTAATTCTCTTGCCCAAACTATCTTGTTCATCCCTATAATTAGCCAAACTATACTTCTCATACTCTTTAAAAAAGTCCCCTATGTCCCTACTACCACATTCCTCATACTTTTCACATCTGGGTACCTCTCTCATATACACCGCCTTTCGCACTTCCTGCTCACTCTCACTCTCACTTTCACTACTTCCATTCTGACCTTTCTTACCATCTTTCGAATACAACGAATCTACTTCCATACTCACAGCCATACTTTTTGTCGTAGCTTTCTTACCCCTCTTCTTCCTACCTATCAATTCCCACTTACCACTAACTAAATCACTCTTATCCTGCACCTTACCCTCAACTCTATTCTCATCTTCCCACCTATCAATTCCCACTTACCACTAACTAAATCACTCTTATCCTGCACCTTACTCTCAACTCTATTCTCATCTTCCCTCATTCTCTTCTTATTTTGCCCAGCATCCTTACTAATCTTCTTCCCTTTAGCCCTTTCTTTACTCTCAACTCCCATCTTACCCCTCTGCTCTGATCTATCCCTGTTCTGTACTTTCTCTTTCTTCTCATTTACCACAACCGTACCACTTTCCTCACTCACACTTTCATCCACTTGTTCTTTCACTTTCTTAAACACTCGTGGCTCATCACAAGACCCAGGAGACCTACCTCCGACAGCTCCCTCTCCAAAAAACCCTTTCATCATTTCCTTCACCATCTCTTGCACAATACTCATCATCGATCCCAACTTTTCATCCATCTTCTCAACCGTCCGCTTCTCGGCCTCTTTCACTCCTTTCATTCCCTCTTCTGCACTCATCATTCCTCCAAACTTTTTCTAACTCCCTCTTATTCTTCTCACAATCAAGCCTCAGCCTCTTATTCTCCACTTCCATTGCTTTCCCAACTTCCCTTGCCAACCTCAGCTCCTTTCACCCTCTCTACCTCACTCAAGCCTTCCATCCTGACTTTTCCTACCACCCATACACATGATGCACCAACTGTCCCGTCTCTGCTACTCTAGCAGTCACTGTTCAGGTGCTAAAAATACTGTGGCGGAATCAAAGCTAACAACAAAGCAAGCAAAGCTCCCTACAGCTATGTTAATCGTATCGACTCTCAAAAAGACCCTCAGCCACACTTTTCCCTGTACATTATTTGATTTGACAGGACAATTGGTTCACCAACAGACACATACAGAAATTTCACACTCTCGTACTCATCATCAATGACTGACTTCAGGGCGAGATGCTGTGCCGTCTGCTGAGAATCACAACACAAAACAACCAACTGAGCACAACAACCATACAACAACTCAGCAACACCTTACAAGTCCACACACAACCACTTACAAACAACACCAAGAAATCACAACAGCTCACAAACAACAACACTCAAACACTCACAACAACAACAACTCATTCACAACTCAACAGAAACTCAAGCTCAACAACCTTCCAACACACAAGCACAACAACCTTCAAACATACAATATCAATAAGAACTCAAATAACAACTCCAGAAAAACAAAATAAATGACCATCAATACTATCCAAGACCGCTGCCAAACGTTTGTCCAGTGAGGACACAGATCCAAGACTGACTCACAACCTTGCCGGCAGACAACCCAAATTGATCGCCCAACAAGCAGACCATCGCTAACAATTCCCCTACCACTTACACTCTTTCTCTCTCTCTCTCTCTCTCTCTCTCTCTCTCTCGACAGCTCGCTCACTCACACTCCTCAGGAAAACACATACCCACTTACACACTACCATACAGCAACACCAAACACGAACACAACACACCAAATACACGAAAACACTTAAACTCTCAATTATTCCCAACAATTACAAACAACCC
>NC_061100.1:58904357-58909357 GCF_015104395.2 Macrobrachium nipponense
GAAACTGAAGTTTATTCAGATGTTACCTTCATACGGCAGTGTGAACATGAATGGGACAGTAATGGCAGTTTTTTCTCATGTCATGTTAATACTGCAGTCTGAACATGAATGTGGCAGTAACTGCAGTTTTTGTTAGGCCACCACATCATATGGCAGCAACTACATTTTTTCATTTCATCTTCATACGGCATTCTGAGCATAAATAAAGCAGTAACTGCTGCTTTTTCGAATGTCACTGCAAGTGTGAGTCAGTATCTGCAGTTTTTGTTGGGTATCATCTTCATACTGCCATCTGAGCATTGATGAAGCAGTTTTTTTCTGGTGTCATATTCATACAGCAGTCTGAGCATGAACGGGGCACTAACTATAGTTTTGTTTATGTCACCTTCACATGGTAGTCTGAGCTTGAATGTGGCAACAACTGCAGTTTTTTATGTTAACTGCATATGGCAGTCTGAGCGTGTGGGCACTGACTGCACTTTTTTCTGTCGTACCATCACACGGCAGTCTGACCAGGAACGTCACAATACCTGCAGTCTTTTTCTGAAGTCACTTCCATCAGGCAATCTGAGCATAAATGTGGCAGTTACTTTAATAAGGCAGTCTGTGCATGAATAACAGAGTAACTACAGTTTTGTCTGATTTATTAATATGGCAGTCTGAGTATGAATGTAACATTAACTGAAGTTTTCTGATTTAACTTTAATAAGGCAGTCTGGGCAAGAATAATGTAGTAATTGCAGATATTGTCTGATGTGACTTTCCCACAGCAGACTGAGCATGAATGTGACAGTATCTGCAGTTTTTCTTCTTATCTCACCTTCATACGGCAGTCTGAGCATGAAAGTGGCAGTAACTGCAGCTTTTCTGATGCTGCATTCAAGCAGCAGTCTGAGCATGAGTGTGGCAGTAACTACAGGTTTCCTGATTTCACTTTCATACAGGACCTTTGCTTTAAATGTGGCAGTAACTGAAGTTTTTTTTTCTGATGTCACCTTCATATGGCAGTCTGAGCTTGGATGTGGAAGTAACTGTAGTTTTTTTTCGGATATCACCTTCATACGGCAGCCTGAGCTTAAGGGTAGCAGTAAATTTATTTTTTCTGATGTTACTTTCATACAGCAGTCTGTGCATGAATGTGACAGTAACTACGTGCTTTTATGATGTTAATTTCTTACAGCAGTCTAAGTATGGATGTAGCAGTAACTGCAGTTTTTATTTCTACCTGACCTTCATACAGTCTGAGCTAAATTTGAAAATTACTTGCAGTTATTATTTGAGATTACCTTTACATAGCAGTTTGAGCATGAATAAGACAGTATATGCAGTATATTTCTAATGTCACTGCACGTTTGTGGCAGTAGCTGCAGTAACCTACATATGGTGATCTGACTATGAATGTGGCAGTAGCTTCCTTTTTTTTTATGTCACATTCAATCGGGAATATGATCATGAATTCGTAGCAACTGTAGTTTTTCTTATGTCACCTTCATGTAGTAGTCTGAGCCTGAATATGGCAGTAACTTTAATTTTTCTCCGACGTCATCGCATGAATGTGGTTTTAACAGCAGATTTTTTTTATGCCACCAACATACTGCAGTTTGAGCATGAATAAGGAAGCAACTGCAGTTTTTTTGGTGTTGTTGTGAACTTCATAGGAGAATCTGAGTATGAATAGGGTAATAATTACAGTTTTTCTTTTATATCACATTCATACAGCTGTCCAACCATGAATGTGGCAGTATCTGCAATTTTTTTCTTAAGTCAGTCATACAGTAGCATGAGGAAGAATTTTGCAGTAATTACAGTTTTACAGTTTTTTGCTGATGTGACTTTCACACGGCAGTCTGAACATGAATGGAACAGTAACTGTAGTTTTTCTGATGTTAACGGCATATGGTAGTCTGAACATGAAGGTGGCTGTGACTGCAGTTTTTTTTCTGATGTTATTTAATGCAATAAATGCATTCTTTTTCTGATGCCGCTTTCATACGGCAGTCTCAGCATGAGTGTGACAGTAACTGCACATTTTATTTTTTCTGATACCACCCACTTATGGCAGTCAGCTCATGGATGTGGCAATAACTAGACTTTTTTTCTTGATGATACCTTAAACATGCAGTCGGAACTTGAATATGGCAATAACTGCATTTTCATTTCTGATGTCAGTGTTACTGCATCATGTGGCATTAACTACATTTTCTATGTCACCTTTATACGGCAGCTTGAGCATGAATAAGGCAGTTTTTTCTAATGTCACTACAAGTGTGTGTCAGTAATAGCGATTGTTTTCTAATGTCCCGTTCATACTGTAGGTCGAGTATGAATGTGGCAGTAACTGATGACACCTTCATGCGGTAATATGAGTATAAAAACAGTTGTCATTTTTTTATATGACCAGTTATACGTCAGTCTGGGCATGAGTGTGGCCGTTATTGCAGTTTTTCCAATGTTACCTTCCCATGGCTGGCTGAGTGTAAGAAACTGATGAATTTTCTTCTTAGCATGAATATGGCAGCATCTGCATTTTTTCTAATGTCACCTTTATGAGGAAGTCTGAATACGAATATAGCAGTAAATGGAGTTTTTTTTTTATGTCACCGTCATACGGTAGTCTGGACAAAAATTTGGCAGTAATTGATTTTTTTTTTATCATTTTCTTTTGATAGCCTGAGCACGAATGTCTGTGTAACTGCAGTTTTTTCTGGTGTTCATATGGTAGTCTGAGCATGCAAATGGCACAACTGAAGATTTTTCTCTGATATATTCATACAGAAATATGAACGTGAATGCGGCAGTGACTGACTGAATTAATTTTCTGATGCAGCAGTCTGGAAGAAGCTGCATTTCTTTTGTCATCTTCATATTTTTGTTTTCTTTTGAGTATGAGGTAGATGCTGTTTTTTTCTGATGCCACCTACACATGAATGTCTGAGTATGATTGTCAGTAACTGAATTTCTATCTCATGCCATCTTCATAAGGCAGTCTGAGCATGGATGCGGTAATAAGTGCATTTTTTTATGCCACCTTCGTACAGAAATCTGAGTATGAATGTGGCAGTAACTGGCTTTTTTTCTGATATAACTTTTATTGGGAAATCTGAGCACGAATGTGACAGTAACCGCCTAGTTTTTTCTGATGTTACATATATATATATATATATATATATATATATATATATATATATATATATATATATATATATATTATATATATATATATGACACTCTGAACATGAATGTGTCTGTAATTTAATTTTCTTCAGATGTACTCTTTATATAACACATGATTAAGTTACTAAATTGATCAAAAGCATCTTTGCCTTAACAGTGTTTATTAACTTCCATGCTTGATACAGGAATATGGCAATCGCTCCTAACATATTACCGATCACCGAGGCGTCTTATAAACGCCCTTTTATGGTATTTTAAGATTAATTCCCAGAATTAAAAAGAATATGCACAACATTAGAGGCCCAAGAAAGATGATACCGATTTCATAAACATTGCAGAAACAAATGCAATCATGAACAGCAAATGCTGGATCCAGTTTAATATTTGAATAGGGGATACAAAATGAATTAACTGAAAATTTCGATGAAATAAATATACCTTACGTAGACAATAAGGTACACTCATCACATTACCTGGTAATTGTAGACCTTAATCTTGCTCATCCCGTTGGACATCGGGGAGTCGTTCTCGTCCCCGACCTCTAGCGTGAAGAGGCGGATGCCCCTTCGTCCAGTCTGATCTTGGGTCACGAAGGGCAAGGGATACACCTTCTGCTCCTCTCGGTCCAGCGACACTATGGGACTCAGGCGGTAGGTAGACCTTAATCTGGAAGCGAAAAGATAGAAGGATGATTGACAGGAATACACTGGTAGCAAATAGTTCTCTCTCTCTCTCTCTCTCTCTCTCTCTCTCTCTCTCAGGTAAACATAATTTTGTCTGCATCTCCACAACTATGAAAATTATTTTTCTTCTTGAATTTGTAACTGTGATGAGAAGACAACTCGAGTGGAGCAGAGGTCAAGAAAGTAAGGATATAATCGGAGGAAGGCAAACTGAGAAATATAGAAAAGACAACTGTGGTTGGAGAGAAAGCAGACCTACCTTTTAAAAGTAGAAAGAGTAATAGAGTCGGGGAACACAGAGTGAGGCAATGAGTTCCATTGTCTGAAGGAAGAGACAGGTATTAACTCACTGGTCTTGTTCAATGCAAGACGCAAGCAAGAAGTAGTGGATAAAGTGCACACAAACATACTTGAGGATTCGATCCCTTGCAGGACATACTGCTTGTGATGCAAGGCAGAAAATATTTTCTCATGTTCCGTATTCAACTAAAGTGCAATTGGATCACTGGTGAGTCAATAAAATAAGTTTGACATACAGGTCTCAAATAACTGTAGCTCAGGCTTTTCTGATACAAATGAAAAAGGATTGGAAATGACTTCTTAGAATGGTTGCGTAGTGGTGCGGCTACGTACACTGCAGAAAACTGTCATAAACAGATGTTGGCAACATATTGCATTTGCCAGACATTCGCTCCCCACTTACTGTCGTGAACTTGTCACACTGTAAGTGATATGATATAAGTTGCCGACGTTTCTTTCTGACATGTTCACTGTCGTGTGTACGCACCCTAACATTTACAAGTTTGGCATTCAAGAGTAAATAGGAATCGACTTAGTTAAGGCATTTTCACACCGCGCCGCTTTCATAGATTCAAAAAAAAACCCATTAAAGTGAAATGGAATGCAAGAGTACAAATCTATCAACACTAGTTTTTTTCACCCATTCATCTATAATCACATCTGTTTACTTATAGTTAATGGCAACTTTATACATATGTCTGTTTCCCGTACACAATATCAGATAAAGCGAAAAATATCATGATTTCACATAATGACATGTTAAAGACATAACAGTATCAGATGAACATTTTGTATATTATTTACCAAAATGAGTTCCATTAGAATTATGACTGCAAAATGAAA
>NC_061100.1:58916857-58924357 GCF_015104395.2 Macrobrachium nipponense
TTTTTTTTACTATTATTATCTTATTATCATTACTATTAAAATTATTTTTTATTATGGTTATTATTATTGTTGTTGGTATTATTATTATTATTAATATTATTATAATTATTATTATTGTACTTAGGAAGCAGACCCTCTCTCAAGCATACTTTATTAAAAGTAATGGCTACTTCAGCAGCATTACACTTGTAGAGATTCTTCTCTATTTTCCGAATAGCGGCTTTTTCCGTGCTACTTAGACAGGCTAGTAGAGCGCCTATAGAGGTCATGATCAAATACATAGTCTAAATTGGTGTATATATTTGAATTTTACAGATAAACTATGATACAATAGTTATCAAAGTCATTAACGATATATATATATGTCTCTCTCTCTCTCTCTCTCTCTCTCTCTCTCTCTCTCTTTCTTGAAGCAAGCGAGCTTTCGTCTGGAGCTGCCAGACATCCTCGGGCTGGGAAGCTGAGGGTGGACTGATCTTGAAGCGGTGTCCGTCCTCGTTTATATTTGGAGTTGACAGCAGGGGGTCTGCCCCATGCTGATCTACTATTGGCTGGTGGCGGTAGGTCTTCGTTTTCATTGGTGGCTTGAACCGGGTCTCAAGCCACTTTCCACGCGTTGATGGTTGCGATGCTGTAAGTCCTGCAGCCGCCTAGACCTCCTTAGCGGCGCGGTTACGTCGATGGGCGTTTCGCTACGCTGCGGGACGTCACGGCTAACTTGATTATGGTTGGCTGCAGGAGTATCTCGTTCGGGGGCGTTGTCTTCCGTGGAGTTGTCGTGCTCGGTGGTGTCATTGTTGGTGGCAGGTCTTCTCATACTCGTAGGGAGGAGAAATTCTTCCTGCGTCGTATTTAGAGTAGGTTTCACTTGCTGGATGAGAAGCGCCTCCAGCAGGCGTAACCGACGGGCATCAGGGGCCTTCCCGATGATCTTCGTGTTTTGGATGATCACATCCCGGGAGATGGCCTCTTGATGTTTGGTGCGTGCGTGATTCTTGATAGCCCCCTCTTGGGCGTGGCAGGAGAGTCTCTTCGACAGGCGCATGGTAGTCATACCAACGTAGGCGCCGCTGCAACCGCGGACTGGGCATGTATATTGGTACACCACATCAAGAGGCCATCTCCCGGGATGTGATCATCCAAAACACGAAGATCATCGGGAAGGCCCCTGATGCCCGTCGGTTACGCCTGCTGGAGGCGCTTCTCATCCAGCAAGTGAAACCTACTCTAAATACGACGCAGGAAGAATTTCTCCTCCCTACGAGTATGAGAAGACCTGCCACCAACAATGACACCACCGAGCACGACAACTCCACGGAAGACAACGCCCCCGAACGAGATACTCCTGCAGCCAACCATAATCAAGTTAGCCGTGACGTCCCGCAGCGTAGCGAAACGCCCATCGACGTAACCGCGCCGCTAAGGAGGTCTAGGCGGCTGCAGGACTTACAGCATCGCAACCATCAACGCGTGGAAAGTGGCTTGAGACCCGGTTCAAGCCACCAATGAAAACGAAGACCTACCGCCACCAGCCAATAGTAGATCAGCATGGGGCAGACCCCCTGCTGTCAACTCCAAATATAAACGAGGACGAACACCGCTTCAAGATCAGTCCACCCTCAGCTTCCCAGCCCGAGGATGTCTGGCAGCTCCAGACGAAAGCTCGCTTGCTTCAAGAAAGAGAGAGAGAGAGAGAGACATATATATATCGTTAATGACTTTGATAACTATGGTATCATAGTTTATCTGTAAAATTCAAATATATACACCAATTTAGACTGTATTTGATCATGACCTCTATAGGCGCTCTACTAGCCTGTCTAAGTAGCATGGAAAAAGCCGCTATTCGGAAAATAGAGAAGAATCTCTACAAGTGTAATGCTGCTGAAGTAGCCATTACTTTTAATAAATTATTATTATTATTATTATTATTATTATTATTATTATTATTATTATTACTGGACCCAATTTCACAGAGAAATTTACCTTACAAAAACAGGTTGCCCTAAGCACTCCACCCATTGTGGTCAAAGCCTAAACATCTGCTCTAGGGTCTATGCAGTGTCTAGCATAAATGGTTCCTGTAAATTAGAGGACTTTCTTATCATACAGTCACTAAGCACTAACTAAACAGTACTAATGTAGGACAATCATTAAACACTGACATTCACTATACACTTTCACTCACTAAATACTCACATTTACAATACACTCACACTCACTAAACACACGCTTACTACACACTCACACTCGCTAAACACACACACTTAACATACACTCACACTCAATAACTAAACCATCAATGAATACTCAACACTCACTAGGCACTCAATATACACTAAACTCTCACTAAACACTCATAAAACACTAAACACTTACCAAATACTTGCTATACCTCAAAATACTCAGTAAACATACACTAAACGCTCACTTCCTCCTAAACATTCATTTAAAAATAAACAATCATTAAGCAGTCACTATCACTCACTATACACTAAACATTCACTAAGTACTTACTATACACTAAACACTCACTAAACATTCACTAAGTGCTCACTATACACTAAACTTTCACTGAGCATTCACTATATACTAAACACTCACTGAACCCTAAACACTCATTAAACACTAAATACTCACTAAACCCAAAATGAAAGGCTCAATTAAACACCTAAAAACTCATCAAATACTAAACAGTGAATGAACATCCACTCATCAGTCATTAAACACGCAATGAACACACACTAAACATTTACTAACACTAACAATCATAAGACATTTACTAAACACACACAAAACATTCATTAAACCCTAAACACTCACTAAACATTCACTGAATAATTACACACTAGACATTCACTAAACACTAATATTCACTAAACCCTAAATGCACATTAAACATTCACTGAATGCTTATGCACTAAACATTCCCTAAATACTAAAATTCACAAAACATTTTCACTACACTCTAAACACTCACTAAACATTCACTGAATACTTACACACTAAACATTCACTAAACACTAACATGCACTAAACTTTCACTAAACCCTAAACACTCACGAAACACTTACACACTAAACATTCAATAAACTTTAAACATTCACTGAGTACTTAAACACTAAACATTCACTAAACACTAACATTCACGAGACATTCACCGAACACTCAATGAACATTCACTGATTACTTACTAAACATTCACAAAACATTCATTAAAACCCTAAAGACATCTGTAGCGATATGAGGAGCCAAACAACATAATATTACTTTGTAGAAATAGATAAGTCGGCTTTCCTTGGGATACCCAAAATAAATATATAAGTTAACAGCAAAGTAAAAAGAAAACTGACCTCAAACGACAAATTTTTTTTTTTAGCCTACCGTCTATCGATCTTCAAGAAAGAAAGCAAGAACACTTTAGAAACTTAATGAACGAGAAATGAAGGAGAAGGCGAAGTAGGAGAACCCGGACCAGTGGAATCAATACAGGGCAAATTTGCTGAGATAAAGAGACTGCAAAGAATAGCCCTTTCAGTCAATGATCAAAAGGCCATATTATGAGGTGAGAAAACTCATATTTGCTCTCATTGATTAGATTTTGGCAAAAAAAAAAAATTGCTTTTGAATCGTAGATAAAAATAGGTTTATTTTTAATGCAAGAATACTTTAGCCTTATCTTGTTAAGCAGGGATATGAAAAAGGTCAGGAATGACTGATGCACCTGTTCAGATGTGCAAGGAGCAGGGGAGTAATATCAGGAGAGGGATCTTCCAGGGAGACTCACTGTCCCCACTACTCTTCGTAGTAGCCATGATTCCCATGACAAAAGTACTACAGAAGATGGATGCCGGGTACCAACTTAAGAAAAGAGGCAACAGAATCAACCATCTGATGTTCATGGACGACATCAAGCTGTATGGTAAGAGCATCAAGGAAATAGATAACCTAATCCAGACTGTAAGGATTGTATCTGGGGACATCAGGATGGAGTTTGGAATAGAAAAATGCGCCTTAGTCAACATACAAAAAGGCAAAGTAACGAGAACTGAAGGGATAAAGCTACCAGATGGGAGCAACATCAAACACATAGATGAGACAGGATACAAATACCTGGGAATAATGGAAGGAGGGGATATAAAACACCAAGAGATGAAGGACACGATCAGGAAAGAATATATGCAGAGACTCAAGGCGATACTCAAGTCAAAACTCAACGCCGGAAATATGATAAAAGCCATAAACACATGGGCAGTGCCAGTAATCAGATACAGCGCAGGAATAGTGGAATGGACGAAGGCAGAACTTCGCAGCATAGATCAGAAAACCAGGAAACATATGACAATACACAAAGCACTACACCCAAGAGCAAATACGGACAGACTATACATAACACGAAAGGAAGGAGGGAGAGGACTACTAAGTACAGAGGACTGCGTCAACATCGAAAACAGAGCACTGGGGCAATATCTGAAAACCAGTGAAGACGAGTGGCTAAAGAGTGCATGGGAAGAAGGGCTAATAAAAGTAGACGAAGACCCAGAAATATACAGAGACAGGAGAAAGACAGACAGAACAGAGGACTGGCACAACAAACCAATGCACGGACAATACATGAGACAGACTAAAGAACTAGCCAGCGATGACAATTGGCAATGGCTACAGAGGGGAGAGCTAAAGAAGGAAACTGAAGGAATGATAACAGCGGCACAAGATCAGGCCCTAAGAACCAGATATGTTCAAGGAATGATAGACGGAAATAACATCTCTCCCATATGTAGGAAGTGCAATACGAAAAATGAAACCATAAACCACATAGCAAGTGAATGCCCGGCACTTGCACAGAACCAGTACAAAAAGAGGCATGATTCTGTGGCAAAAGCCCTCCACTGGAGCCTGTGCAAGAAACATCAGCTACCTTGCAGTAATAAGTGGTACGAGCACCAACCTGAGGGAGTGATAGAAAACGATCAGGCAAAGATCCTCTGGGACTATGGTATCAGAACGGATAGAGTGATACGTGCAAACAGACCAGACGTGATGTTGATTGACAAAGTCAAGAAGAAAGTATCACTCATTGATGTCGCAATACCATGGGACACCAGAGTTGAAGAGAAAGAGAGGGAAAAAATGGATAAGTATCAAGATCTGAAAATAGAAATAAGAAGGATATGGGATATGCCAGTGGAAATCGTACCCATAATCATAGGAGCACTAGGCACGATCCCAAGATCCCTGAAAAGGAATCTAGAAAAACTAGAGGCTGAAGTAGCTCCAGGACTCATACAGAAGAGTGTGATCCTAGAAACGGCACACACAGTAAGAAAAGCGATGGACTCCTAAGGAGGCAGGATGCAACCCGGAACCCCACACTATAAATACCACCCAGTCGAATTGGAGGACTGTGATAGAGCAAAAAAAAAAAAAAAAAAAAAAAAAAAAATAATAATAATAATAATCTTTATTTCCAATATTTACATTGGCTATTCTGTACCTTACAAAGGATAAAATGTATTTCAATGCACGAGTTACATTTCATACTACTCACAGTTTACTATATACAACAAAGCTGATCGAGCATCTTAAAAATACAAAAAATAAAACGTAGCTCTGCAGTACATAGTACAATAGTATGTATAATAGGTATCATTATGATTTAGAAAGTAGTAAGATGAGGTAAGGGGGAAATACACATTTACTGCTTATTGGTGCTGCTGTTTAGGAAATCTGGTTGCTCACGGCAGGAAATGTGGATCAGGGATTAAATGAGATTGCAAAAGATCTCAGTAAAAACACATCTAATGAAAAATTGGCGCACAAGAGATCATCGACGAAGTCACAACTGATAATTTTAGGAAACAGAAGCCTACCACCACGAAACGTTCTATCTAAAAGAGATAAATCTCTGGCAGAGGCTGACATCCACACCGGAGTGTTGCTATGGCTTTGCCACTGTTACATATAGTATACGAGGCCTTTCGCACAATACCTAACTTTCGTGAGGCATCTGCTGACACTCACAAGATGTTTCTCCAAACTAAGAAGTGAGTCAAAAGTTACACCTGGAATAGTTAAGGTTTCAGCTTCATCCTGTTCAGTCCTATCGACTTGGACGGGAGGATGGGATGGAAAGTCTGTACGTAAGCAGTTTGACAAAGGTGATAAAGTGACGGAAATAAGAATACGAAGAGGCTTACACGTCAAAAAAGGGGGAAATAATAATAATAATAATAATAATAATAATAATAATAATAATAATAATAATAATAATAATAATAATAATAATAATAATAAATGAAACTAAATCTAAATAATGGAACACTGGAACAAAGAGAACTTAGAAAAATGAACAGCTTGTTATAAGGAAAACAGAAACACGAAAAAGCAACCGTTATACAACACTGAATAGAAATTTGAAGGATGTAAGGTGGCAAAGAACGTGTGCGGACAATTTTTCGAAAAACCATTATTCGAAAAGCAATTGTTCGAAAAGTTTTTTTTTTCGAAAACCAAATATTCGAAAACAATAGTTCGAATGTGTAGTTGTTCGAATTTACAATTGATCGAAATACAAAATATTCGAATAAGCAGTGTTTCGAAATGAATATTGTTCAAATCCATGTTGGCGCTTTCTCTCTCTCTCTCTCTCTCTCTCAAATGACTGTAAATATCGCGCTATAACAGCAAAAGATGTTACCGTTTCTAAAGAACATTATCATGCAGGTGATCCAAGTGGCGTAGAAGTGCGGAGATTTGTTGAAAAAATGAAAGACGACGCAAAAGGTACACGTGACTCCCCTCATTACATAACTGCAAATGCATCTTTGGATCTTAGCGCATCTGGAGCTCAGGGATTGCCTAATGTCAACGGTATTAAGTCCTCAATTAGAAGGGTTAGCTCAGAAGAAAATCGTGGACTGTCTACACCAGGAAGAAGGGAGTTTGAAGTCAAAATTCGAACCCTATTAACACTGGCATTTATCCCAGAAGAAAGACAATGAAACTTTTGAAAATTTAGTAGAAGAAGAGTTATCTTCACCTGAATTACTTCCGGTAATAGATTATTTTGAAGATAAATTGTGCAGATATGTTAAGAAAACTAATAAATGTAAACTAAATTAATCGTTTATTAACATTATGGTTAGATAAAGTATGTTATAGATTCGAACAATATTCATTTCGAAAAACTGCTTATTCGAATATCTTGTATTTAGATCAATTGTAAATTCGAACAATTACACATTCGAAATATTGTTTTCGAATATTTGGTTTTCTAAAAAAAACTTTTCGAACAATTGCCTTTCGAATAATGGGTTTTCGAAAAATTGTCCGCAAATCGGTAAAGAAAGGAGAGTGTTGAACAGAGAACAACACGAAAACAATGCAGAAACTAGCAATGAAGCGATCGAAGAGTTATTTAACCAGCAAATGGACTAAGATAGTCCAAAACAGTTCATTTGGATCCTCGAAATAACGGAAACCACATGGGAGAACTCTGGA
>NC_061100.1:58931857-58949357 GCF_015104395.2 Macrobrachium nipponense
CAAAAATGAGAACACTGTCATACAAAGCAAGTAAGTATATACACAGAATTGGAAGACCTCTGCAACGTCAAAATTGGCATGTGAGCGGCGCAAAGGGAGGATGCAGGATGCAAGCTTGATGTCCGATATCCGATATTTCTCGCCCACTAAAGGGCAGAGGAGCCTTTAAGCTCCGGACTTTCATGGCCTAAAATTCCTTCGGATCCAGACGTATGAGGGCTGCATGTCTTCATTTTGACACCTCTGAGGATTAAAGCAGCATTATGTAAATTACGCTGCGTGTAAGATGAGCATAAGAATCGCGGAGGAATGTAATTGCTTAAACGCGATATTGAAGAGATATTTTGTTAGCTACGGAAAGGAACTCGCTGGCGCGCACAGGCGTACAGAGAACATACACATGGAAGATTATTAAAGTTCAGCCTAAGACATTATTGTTTTATAGTAAAGGTTAGCAGAAAACCAACCAATAGTTACTAAGAAAATGCTTGGCCTTTTACCCAGCGAACTGACAAGAAAAACAAAGTAATCCAAAGTCTACTACTACTACTACTACTACTACTACTACTACTATACTACTACTACTACTACTACTACTTACAATAATAATAATTAACAAAACATATTTCCTAATTTATCAAGTAACAGGTACAGCAGAGCCATTTCCATGTGACGAGAGACTTTATAAGAAGTAAAAATTAGACAAAGAAGATAATAATAAGGTCAAATGAACAAGAAAAGGTCAAACATTTGGTGTCTCACGGTTCCGGCAGAGAGCTCAGAACAACTGTTTCTTCTACGAAATGAAATATCGCGTACGACATCACGATATAATGGCTGTCTTCACTGATGCGTAGTTCGTACTCACATTTCCCAAGAGAGAGAGAGAGAGAGAGAGAGAGAGAGAGAGAGAGAGAGAGAGAGAGAGAGAGAGAGAGAGAGATTAATTCAAAGCTTGTTATTTAAAACGCACATACTCTCAGGGATAGTCTGTAAGATAAAAAGGAAAACTAATATTCCTGTCTTCCCTAGTGGTTGGGTTCAATTTGTTTGTATTGACGAATCCAGTTATCAAGCAATGTAATTCGTAATTACTCTACTCTATCATTTCAACAATTGCCTTCAGTGCCATACACACACGAAAACACACACACACGTACATACATATATATATATATATATATATATATATATATATATATATTATACATACGTATATATATATCTATATATATATATATATATATATAGATATATAGATAGAGAGAGAGAGAGAGAGAGAGAGACGAGAGAGAGAGAGACACACACACATATTATATTACACCAAATATATATATCTATTATATTATAATTATATATATAATATATTATATATGTAATATATATATATATATATATAATCTATATATATATATATATATATATATATATATATATATATATATATGTATATATATATATGTATATATATATATATATATTATATATATATAACATATATATATTAATATTATATCTATCTTTAAATAAATATAAAATATATATCTACATTACATACCTATATATATATATATTACCTATATATACATATATATATATATATAGTATATATATATATATATATATATATATATATATATATATATATAATATATATATATATATATATGTGTGTGTGTGTGTGTGTGTGTGTGTGTGTGTGTGTGTGTTTGTGTATGACACTGGAAGCATTTGTTGAAATGATAAAGTAGAGTAATTACGAATTACATTGCTTGATAACTGGATTCGTCAATACAAACAAATTGAACCCAACCACTAGGGAAGACAGGAATATTAGTTTTCCTTTTTATCTTACAGACCACCCCTGAGAATATGTGCGTTGTAAATAGCAAGCTTTGAATTAATCTCTCTCATCTTCTAAATTTTATGGAACTATGTAAAAGCTTTCGTACCTACCCTGGGTTCATCTTCAAAAATTTTATAGAACTATGTCAAAGCTTTCGAACCCTACCCTGGGTTCATCTTCGAAAATTTTATAGAACTATGTCAAAGCTTTCGAACCCTACCCTGGGTTCATCTTCAAATATTTTTAAAAAAATATGTCAAAGCTTTCGAACCCTACCCTGGGTTCATCTTCAAAAATTATAAAAAAATATGTAAAAGATTTGAAACCTTACCCTGGGTTCCTCTCCAAAAGCTTTTACATAGGTTTATAGAATTTTAGAATAAGAACTCAGGATAGGGTTCGAAAGCTTTTACATAGTTTTATAAAATTTTACTATTGCTTCATAAAAAAAGCATTAATATTACTCTGAGATTCCCTCAAGGCGAGAATAGTCGAAATTCAACTCACACGGTGATATACCAGGTATGTTTATTTACTTATTTGTATATATATATATATATATATATATATATATATATATATATATATATATATATATATATAATGTACTCAAATATGATTAATAGCCACAGTGACTCTTAATTTCTCGATTTCATAAAATTTTTTAACTGTTTGTCACCTCCGTGGCAGGATGTGAACCCTGGCCATTTCGTATTATGGAAGGAAAGGGCTCTTCTATTCCTAATCTTATATGTGAATGCTAAAACTGCAGTAAAATTCAGAAGTTAAGAGGTTATGTCAGCTAATATACATACATACATACATACATATATATATATATATATATATATATATATATATATATATATATATATTATATATTCATGATATTGCCTTTAAAATGTATATCTTGCCAAGTATTGTTGTGCTTAGCATTCCAGTTTTTATATATTTTGTGTAATAGTGATAATTATTGAAGAATCGTATGTAAGGTACGTATGTTAGATTTCACAATAATATTTTAATAACTTAAATGAAGAGATCGATTCTTAGTCAGTCAGTCCAGATGATCTAAGCTTTCATCAGTCTAAAGAAGTGTGTTGACATAACAGTGCTTCGTCACCCTAAGATTTTGTCTCTATCACTTTGTTGCGAGTCAAGTGTCATTAATTAGAGATAAGGGAGGCTCTCGAGCTCTTTGTGTTTCCAAAACATGCCAATCATAAGTAGCCATGTGCTGGTTGTGTAGAACGTGTTAAGGCGACTTTTCCTTAAAGTCTGATACGAGTTATTGCACAAAGCCACATGGCTATTACGTCATTTAGTTTCTAAAACATACTTCGATCGATCGCGTCATGTGCTGTAAGTCGCAGAGTATCTTGGCCCCAAAATAGTTCCGCATAATGAAATCATGCATTATGAGATCGAGTCACATAGCACCGGAAGTTCTAATACGTTTTGCTAAGGAAGTGGCGCCATTTGTCTTTCTAGAACTTCCATGACGTCATTTGAGAGTTTTGCTTTTGAAATGAAGATAGGATTTATATTCATTATTCTAAATAACCGTGGTTTATAGGTTAAGAAGATTCTCTTTCTCGATCTTGCGGTTTTAACACAAGCAACGTAATTTATTTGTAATGGTCACTCTTACTGTTTGTTAAATATTTTGTCTCGAAATTGCGTTTGTGTAATTCGTTGTAAAATCTATACAGACGTTACAAGTGTGTTTTTGCAACAGGTCTATCAAGTGTTTGGTGAATTTTGAAACTGCAGCAAAAGCAAAAATTTGAGGTGCATGGTAAAATTATATTTATGCAATTTAAATCATGACTTAAGAATACCATTGACACATTATTTTACATGTTGTTTTTCAGTTTTGCACTTTTATTTTCATTTGAACTGTTTGTTTGATACATTTACGCATACTGTGTTCTCAAGTTTTTGCATTCACAATTTGTTTGATTAACTTTCTTAAGGGTTTCTTAATGATCTAGTATTGCATACTTGATTTAATTTCAAACTTTAGCACTTGTGATTTAATTTTCATTTAGGTACTTAGATCTTATTTTCAAATCTTAAGTATGCCTTAATAGTTAAAATTTTGATTGATTCATTTAATTTTTTGACTAATTTAATTTTTTTTTGTCTAAGTTTGTTAAATAATTTAATTCACTTATAATAAAAATTTTGTGTTATCAAGTAACAGTAAAATATTTTTTCAGAGTAAGACTGTGAATTCTACTTAAAAAAACCGTGTTTCATTTATTGACCACCAGTGATAGTAATAAATCTGTGTACATACCAAAGTGATAGGTTATGCTGTGCCTTCAATTTTCTTGAAGTGATCTGAGACAGGGAAGACAGTTAAAGTTTTTTGAATAACTGAAGCCTATATGAACACCTCACACCGGTTTTTATAAACTTAATGATATTTCACATATTTGGTATAATTTGGTGTATTTAAATTTTGAGGCCTCAATAATTAATGAGTTTTTTAAAGGATCACTGTTGCTTTTAGAGTACCCAGCCATATTTTATTTTAAAAAGTTCAAGTATCTGGCTGCTGTGAGGTAACTTTGAATTCTACGATTGGTAAGTATAATAACCAGGTATTTGGAATGCTTCCTGCCAGTAGATACATACACACACATACATACACACAAACATATATTATATATATATATATATATATATATATATATATATATATATACATACACACTCACATATATATACTTTATACATACATACATATATATATATATATATATATATTATATATATATATATATGTGTGTGTGTGTGTGTGTGTGTGTGTGTGTGTGTGTGTGTGTGTGTGTGTGTATCGGCAAGAAATGTGATGATACACTTTTCATTACCTTTCGTTAATCGAATTTGAATGATTTTCTTACACAAAACACATAATCTACGTAAATTTACTCTAGAATATGAAAATATAATACAAATTATATATAATATGTTAAAATCTGCAAAACCAAAACGTGCAGACACCATGGCCATCGGAATTAACTGGAATTTCTCAGATGGATTCATTCATAGAGATCTGGAAGGTTGAGTGGGGACTGGCGGGTTGTGTTATTCTGTATCACGAAGAGTGTTTATTCGTTTTCCTATATGAACAGGATTATGATTATTGCATCATCATAAACGGTGATTGTCATTATCTAGTTCCTAGAATTTTGTTTGTGGACGTCAGCGGCAGTCAATATTGTGACGGCTATGATGTGAGGAGTTGTCCGAGTACTTCGGGCGGAAAGCACTAGGTCTAGGGGCACTGGATAATGGAGTAACGACTTTCACACTTTGATGGCTTTGACGTTAACAAGGATCGAATGATAGTAGTTGTTGAGAAAGCTACTGTCATTAAATGGAAGTCTTTAACAATAATAAAGTAGCCTGCCAACTCAAAGATTTTCAAGCTATGCTCCTACTATAAGCAGTTCGGAATTAGCCTGTACAGGTAACACGGCTGCATTACTTTACCGCGAGACAGAAAAAATCACCCAATACATCAGCATTTTTTGCACGATATAAAACTTTCATGGCCTGTGCAATAGATATAGAGTTATTTGTGGCAATATTTGTACTTTACACATCTTTTTTTGTGAAAGATTTGTGGAGATTGATCAGTTTTCAAAAGTAGAGATCAACATAATTAAGAAATCAAGAATAACCGAAGCTTATGGTTGAAATTTTCTCTCTTTTACACTCATTGAATGTTACGGCAACTGTCGAATGAAATCAAGATTAGTGTATGAATTTCTTAGAGAATTAGCTTGAATACTGTGGTCCTTTCGAATTTTATCTAGTACAGTGAAGCCCGACCTTACCGGGAATCTGTGCACCGACTCATCGCTCTTTCCTCTGCCAATATTATAATTCTCTCTGTCTGTCTGTCTGTCTGTCTGTCTGTCTGTCTGTCTGTCTCACCAAAATATATTATCACTTAGTTTCTTGAAGGAAATATATGAATTAAGTAGCTACATATAGGCCTATGCTTTCACGAAAGCAAAATCCTATGCTTTCACGAAAGCAGATTTTGCTTTCTCTCTCTCTCTATCTCTCTCTCTCTCTCTCTCTCTCTCTCGCATCTAAAACATATTTGAATGATTCAAATATCTCTATAGATAGGCCTATGTTACGCTCTCTCTCTTCTCTCTCTCTCTCTCTTCTCTCGCTCTAGCGCTCTCTCTCTCATCATAATATTGCATTCATTCCTGTAGGTTTCATGCTAAGTTTTAAAGAAGGATGATCGATATTCTACCCTGAAGTGACGTTACCAACCTCCTTTAACGAATAATATAAAGGCTGTTACTGCATTCTACTGTAAATGATTATTGGTTTAAAGTTACTGAAAGTCTAGAAAGCAACAAACACTATGACCTTGAAGCTCCTCCCCCTTTCTAGAGTTGCCAGGTGTGGTATTATTGAGCAATATGTGTTCGAAGATTTAACAAAACTGTATCTTCATTTTTCTTGTTGATAGTACTTATATATATATATATATATATATATATATATATATATATATATATGTATATATATATATATATATATATATATTATATGAATAACTTGATCACGAAGTATATAAAACGTGATGCTATGTATAAATAAAAGATTTTTTGCCACGAAGGAAAAAAATGAAAAAGCGAGATAGCCAAGTACTTTCGGTCCTGTTCGGACCCTTTACTGAGGCAAACTCAGGACCGAAAGTACTAGGCTATCTCGCTTTTTCATTTTTTTCCTTCGTGGCAAAAAACCTTTATATATATATATATATATATATATATATATATATATATATATATATATATATATATATATGTATAAGTATACACACACACACACACACACACACACACACACACATATATATATATATATATATATATATATATATATATATATATATATATATTATATGCATGCACGCGCGCGTGTTTGTGATAATATTATGTATTTAAGTGTACATGAATGAATATGAGTGTGTATATGAGAATAAACGTAGACCTTTCACGGATCTTTCCCAGTGCCAGTCACTCTCAGTGGAATGGATATTAGGATATACTCATGTTCATTTTTATGCACAGGCGTCGTGGCAAGGGATACTTGTTTATAATTAACTGTCATATACAAAAGTCTTTTAAAGTTTACTCATATTTCTTAACGATTAGAGAAGGTTCACGAATAACAGGGAAAGGAATAAAGTTTTGAATAGTGGGCCTTTCTTTAGAACACTGAACAATGTGAGCATACCTGATGAAACAAACTTTCAGATCTCTTAATCTCAAGAAGAATAAGGAAGTAAGATAATGGTTTCAAGTTTTAAAGATATAATAATTTTCGTTAAAAAGGAGACTCCGGAACCAAGATTCCAATAAAAAAAAACTTTGGAGCAATGTCACTGATTGCGTTTAATGTTTCAATGTCCGGGTCTATGTATGCCCTCGTTCGCTGCAGTCACTTCAGTACTGATGAGAGAGAGAGAGAGAGAGAGAGAGAGAGAGAGAGATCTATTCGATTAATGAATGAAGTAATGACTGAGAGAGAGGGAGAGAGAGAAATAAGCAAGAGAGGCAAACTCACTCTCTCTCCCTCCCACTCTATCTCTCTCAACGAAGACGGGAAAAAGAAGAATAATAATAGTTCCCAGCGGGCATCCCAGTAATATTCCAAACTACAGGGAAACAACTTTTTTCCTATAGCTGCAAGTAATGAACGAACCCCAGAGTCTCATCCATTTTTGCTGAAAGCGTTGTAAAGTTTTTTAGCCAGCCGAATGATACAAATTTTCTCTTTTTTTTTTTGGTCAAGGTAAATATAAAAGTCTAAAGAATTTGTACTTGTAGTTCCCATATTGTGACAGAAACTAAGTAGAAAAAGAAAATTGAGTCGGTCCAATTTATTTCTTCTTGCTGTACCTTACTTTTTATAATCTCCTTCAGTTAAAGGAAACCAATATCTGTTTGTCTGACTGATTGCTAAACCGATTCAAAGAACAACTTGCGAGTAACAGGTAAGGTTATGTAGCTAAAAGTTCTATGAAAATTCCAGTTGCTATCTTGAAATGATCAATTTGACTCTGATAATTAATGGGATGTGGTATGGCTCTATACATTAAACCCTTAACTTGTATTTTGTTTAATTAATTAAGAAAGGGAATTCTATGATCATGGCAGAGGATGGATGATGGTGACACTGGTCGGTGCTTAATGATGCTCTCCAAATAGTTTCAGACTATTTCAGATCCTGGAAACACCCTAACTTCTTGTATTCTATTTACTTTTAATGGCTGCAAAATATTCATCAGTCAATTATTTTCTTGGATTATTCTGAAGTGCTTATCTACATATATTGCTTCTTATTGTCATTGATCAGGGTTTTGTAACCATCTACGATTTAAATTTGGAAAACCTCTAAGTAAAGAAAATAATAATAACTTAATAAACAGTGTAGTAAATGTCATTTAGTAGCATTAAATATACTCTTTCCCAATTCTGTTGCAAGTACTCCACCTCCAGCATCTCCATTCTTAGCAAAATAAGAAGAAGAAAAAGATTGACCCCCAAAGGCCTGAGAACCTCTAATGCAAATACGGAGAGAAGCAAGCCACAGGATGCCCTCCAAACATGACCAACTTTTAGGTATATACTGCAGTTTAAATGTGATGCTCGGAGCTGGAAATAGTTCAGTTTTTCTTTTGTGTGTGTGTGTGTGTGTGTGTTTTTTTCTTTTTTTGCGTTACCTTTGGGGGATGCAGATGAATTTCATTATCTTGAAAGATCCGTATACAGAGAATTCGAGAGTTTACAACTCAGGCTTTTCAAGTTTTAGGGTATTAGTATCTTCCACGATGATGCACATGTTTGAGAGTTTGGAGGTACAACTATATCTCAAGACTTATTGGTTATTACCCTATAACCTTAATGGAGAATGGTGATAAATTTTGTATCTTTCTGTGAAAAATTTGACAGTCTAACCTATGCAAATGTACAAACCTGCTCTCTCCCTCTGAACTAAATCTGGTATAACATATTATATTCACATTTTTCTTTTAGAAAAATATAGAGCATGAATGAATAGAGAGAAATGTAAATAAACATCTACTCCTTTAAGGTAACAATAAAAACGGAATCTGTTTGTCAACAAATGACTAACGAAAATAATTATTTTTTTCAACTGGAAAAAGAAAAATCAACATTGTCACTAAACGACAAAACGAACCCCTCATATTTTCCAACAGCAGAAGAATAATTATAATTCTCGTGATGGAAATGGAAACAGTTCATATATTGTCCTCAAATTGCACAGGTATAAATTTGTGTAATAGCCCTAAATGGAAAGTGAAAAACTGCCGTAATATCCTTAGAAGAAACAGGAAACTCCCAATGCCCCCAAATGGCAAAATGATAATTCTAATGAAAGTTTGCAATAACAAAAGAATAATTTTCGTATATCCAAATGATGGAGGAATGTTTCTCGCCATGTCCTAATTAGATGGAACAGGAACATTTCTATTATGGCCAGATGCTAATAGAGGAATATCTCTTAGTGGGTTCCTAACTGGCAGGAGAATAATTCTCGATATGTCCCTAAATGGGAGAGGAATATGTCTCTTTATATCCCTAACTTGCAGAGTAATCAACCCCGTTCGGTCTTTAAATACCAAAATAGTGATATTCATTCCTCATGTTGCTAAGAAGTCAATCTCGTTTTGCTGCAAATAGCAAAGGAGCAATTCTCGTTATTTACACACATGTCAGAAGAATAACTGAGAACTGACAAAGATAACACCTCAGCAGTAGGTAGGAATAGAATATTCTGTTGAAATGGTATTGACGTATTATATATTAGATATCAATACTTGTAAAGAATATGATACAATGATACATGAATGCACACACACACACACCACACACACACACACACATACACACACACATATATACATATATATATATATATATATATATATATATATATATATATATATTATATATATATATATATATATGATATATATTTATATCTATATATATATATATATATGTGTAATATATATATATATATGTATATATATAATATATTATATATATATATATATATATATATATGTTTATAGATAAAGCCAAAAGCGACAAAGGAAAGTGAAACGTAACAGTAATCCTTCGTTTCACTTTGCTTCGCAGCTTTTGCCTTTAGTTATATATTCATTGTGTTCCAAATTTTCGTGATTCAGTTACGCACACACACATGTATAACTGAATCACGAAAGTTTGGAACATGATAAATCCATAAACAAAGGTATAAGCCACGAATGAAAGATAAACAACGGAGTTTCTGCAAGATATTTCGACTCAACGTCCTTTACGTAGCAGACGAACTGACTTACATGAGAAATTGAAAGAACAGGAAAGGTCGTATAAGTGACAGATAGGGATTATAAGGAGAATCCAACACACCTGGAGAATGAGTAACCTTCCCAAACAAGCATAAACATGAGTACAATTTACGAACAAAAAGATTAAGTCCAACTGCTCACACACAGGGACAAGACAATTAAAGAATTATACATTCAGATCTTTGGTAAACAAAAACTTATTCACAAAAACATATAAAACATACATATACCAAGGAAATATCTCTAAGGCAAATGATTTGTATTTAAGTTTGTAATTATATCTTTGAGGTCATTCTTAAACATGTTACAAATAGAAGAGTCTAAATGAAACAGGCCACAGCTAATATTAGAATTACAATGGGAAGTAAGTTGCATTGTGGCAGATTCTAAAAGAATTCGTGATAAGTCATCTTTTGATCTTGCAATTACTGAACTACCAATCCAATTTATTCGGTGGTTGTTTTCACTGAAATGAATGAATATTGCATTAGATGTTTGCTCAGTTTTTAAAGAATTTTTATACTGTTTTAATCTTACTTGTAAGCCCTTGCTTGACTGTCCCAGATAAAAGGAGGGGCAGTCCATACATGGAATTTTATATATTATGTTGTGTCTTTCTCTGGGGCCATTTTTTATTAACATTCCTTTTAGTGTGTTATTATAGGAAAAAACAAGGTTGACCTTAAAGGCTTTTAACAATGATTTAATGGTTTCAAATCCGTTAAAATAAGAAAACTGAGAATGTTCTTAGAATTTTCTTTCTCCGTGTTACTTACTATAAAACTTTTTGTGGGCTTTATTATAACAAATATCTAATATATTTGAAGGATAACATGCGTCTTTTGATATTTTTCTTATGTATTCAATTTCTTAATCCAAATATTAGGGACAGACAATGTGCAATGCTCGTAAAAACATAGAAAAAATTTATATTTTGATGTTAAGATGGTGGCCTGAATATATATATATATATATATATATATATATATATATATATATATATATATATATATATATCTAATAAAAGGAGCCCATAAAAACACCAAAATGTAGAGAGAAAAGTACTATATTTCAGAGACTGCTGTCTCTCTCTTCAGGTATATTGAAGAGAGAGACAGCAGTCTCTGGAATATAGTACTTTTCTCTCTACATTTTGGTGTTTTTATGGGCTCCTTTTATTAGATGGAATTCTGTTGTTACAGAACACTTTTACCAGTCATATATATATATATATATATAATATATGTATATATATATAGTATATATATATATAATCTATATATATATAGATATATATAGATCTATATATAGATATATATATATATATATATATATATAGGATCTATATATATCTATATATATAGATCTATATATAATATATATATATATATATATATAGATATCTATGTTATATATATATATATATATATATATATATATTATATATATATATATATATATATATATATATATATATATATATATTATATATATATATGTATATATATTGTATATATATGTATATCTATATTTATTATATATTAATGATATTAAATTCTATATATATAGAGATATGATATATCAGAGATAGATATATCTAAAACTATATTAGAAGTCTATAATAAGCGTTATATATATAAGATGCGATATAGAAGAGATATATATAGATATATAGATTAATATAGATCCAGATATATATATATATAGTATATATATATCTATATAGAGTATATTATATATATATATATATATATATATATATATATCGATATATATATCTGGATATATAGAGGCTATATATCTATATATGAATATTTATATATAGTATATAGATGATATCGATATATATATATATATATATATATATATATGATATATATATATTAGATATAGGCTTATATATATATATATTTTTTTTTGAGGGAAAAAAGAATATAGTATATATAAATATAATATGATGTATATATATGATATATATATAATATATATATGTATATATGAAATATATATTCTATATATTATATATATAATAGGATATATATATATATATATTATATATAGATATCTAATAATAATTATTATACTTATATATATGTTTTAAATATGTATATATTATATTTTTTTCTAAATAATTTATATATATCTATATAGATATAATATATAATTTTTTTTTTCAATAATGGGGGGTTTACCATGATACCACCGGACAAGTCAAAGGGGCCCGCATTATGAACCAAGTGAAAGCTGGCAAGAGGCATCTGAAAATATACATGAATGCAAATGTTGTTTGTCAATGACAAAGAGACAAGGCTAATTTAATTCATGTTCTGTGATTAAAAGAAGTATGTCACTAAGTAATTATCCTGCCGTTAGCATCACATAATTTAAAACTATGGCACCTGTAGAGTTTGTCAAGGAAAATAAAGACATTAACAATTCAATCGTCTTCAGCACTCATCTTCAGGAAAGCGTATCCAGTGCTGGCCTCATTTTGCTTGAAAAGAATACCAATCTCGAACTAATTTAAAGTCACTTAGATGAAGGGGTTCAAAAATATCCTACCTAACAGTAATGGCTTCATATATAACATAATTTTAAACTTGACTCCTTAATTGAGTTCACTTGGGGCCAAATAATTTCCGAGATGAGCATCATTACCACACTCGATGGCGTGTCATTATGGAGGGAGACGGGATGGTTAGTGGCGTGGGGAGAGGGTAATGGCTGTCTCGTATCAGGTTCCTTAATACAAAAATATTTTTAAAAAATGTTACAGAAAAATTGCTTTTGCTTAGAACATTCTTTCTCGCTAGTTTCCCGTTTCATTCTACAAAGACTTTAAAGTGGTTCATATATCCTAATAAACTAATTTCAGTAAAAAGAAATTCATTAAAAGGAAAAATTCCTTTAAAAAATTATCCCTTTTTTGAGCTGTCAACTGGATAGAAGCTACGATTCTTCCCCATTTTTGAAGACAACGCACGCGTTCGCTGGCGCGCTTAGCTTTTTGCCTTGGAATTTTGTGTTGTCCAGCAAACCAACCACTTAACCATCCAACTTCCAGGCTTATTCTTTTCCGTAATAGCTTAGTCTCCTGCAATTACTGAACGGTTCTCTTTAGTTAACGAATTTCCGAATTTCTTCTCAATTTAATCACCTAACTTCTACATGTTCAAAATAGTTGGATCTTTCACGCAGACTCTCAGGCACTTTGAGAGGAAAATATAGCTAGACTTTCTGTGGCTAGACGTATGAAGTGTGCTCGCTACAGCAAAATTTCTTCTATCTAGAACCTCCATGGGCTGGAATGTATTCAGACGTTTTTTCATGACACAAAAGGTTGAGGTTCCATGGAAGTATAGGTATATATGAACAAATGTGTCAAGAACATGTGCAATGTGGACAGATATTTATGTATTTATAGATTAATATATATACGTGTATATATATATATATATATATATATATATATATTTATAATCAATGAAATAACTACTAATTGATCAGTCCTACATGTTTTTAATTATTATTTTTTTTTTCTCTCTCTCTCTCTCACATGCTCGCTATATTTATGTCTTATGTTCGTTTCTCACTCATTGTTTGAAGACTTTTGTAAATTTCATGTTACTAATACAAAGTGTATTATTTTTCGATTTAAATTGCCTTTGACCAGTGTGTTTGACCGCACCCTCCTAAATCCTTAATCTATCCTTCGGGATTTTACTAAATTTGTGCTGTCCGGTCGTATATGCCTCTTTGTTTTCAAAATGTATTGTTTTCTGACTAAATTGCCCGTGACCATGTGTGGTGGCTGCTTTTAAAATCTTTAATCTAGCCCACGGGAGTTTTTTTCTTTTCTTAAAGGTGAATTGGACCTTTTGTTAATCCTGTAATGTTCGTTTGCTTATGCTTACTTGTACTGTGTTTTTCTTTGTTCTGATCAGTCTTGTCTTAAGTTAAGGGTCATTAATACCAAAAGATCTCGGGAGTTCTCGCGTTTTCATTTTTCTCCGTGGCATTACCTTTATTTATACATAGCATTACGTTTTATATACTTCGTGATCAAGTTATTCATATAAGCAAAAACCACAGGAAAATGATAGGCAGAAATCCAAGAGCTTTCGTCTTTACTAAGCCAATGCAAGCAAGGAACGAATGGAATACAGATATAAAGAAAGTTAGCAGGTAAACAAAAGGATCAAGACTACCAGATGGTTAATTGTAAAAAGGGTGAAAATCAAAGAGATAATCCAGGATTATCGGATATCACACGGTCACAAACTTAAACCTAGATTTAACCATAAGAGAAACTAAACCATAGCCATACAAATTCCAAAAACATGTATAAAACTGACTATTTCAATTTTGTTACATATATTTATCTACAACATTTTTCATTATTAAGGTATCAAGTTTAAATAAACCAAGACTTAAATTTAGAACACTTCTATTATTTTACTTGATGAAACAAGATTCAATGATATTCCTTTTAACTGTGTCATTGCATGGGATTAAAGCCCTTGCTTGACTCCAGTTAATAGGATGATCTACATCCTATTAACTGGAAAAGCTTAGTAACATAAATGTTGTTTTCAGTAATATTAATGTTAAGAGTTTAGTAATAAAAAATTCTCCTAAAGATGGTCCCGGCTGCATATATAAAATTCCTTGTAAAAAGTGATAAAATATATTATAGACAAATCAGAAAATCTCTTTCACAACGAATTAAACAGAGCCAATATTCTGTGAGAACTATACAAATATCGAATGCATTATTCATACATATGCATTCGATATTTGTTTAGTTCTCGCAGAATATTGGCGCTGTTTAATTCGTTGTGAAAGAGATTTTCTGATTTGTCTATAATATATTTTATCACTTTTTACAAGGAATTTTATATATGCAGCCGGGACCATCTTTAGGAGAATTTTTTATTACTAAACTCTTAACATTAATATTACTGAAAACAACATTTATGTTACTAAGCTTTAAAATTCTAGAAATTTCTAAAAACCTTTCATAATACGGTAATTTTAGAATCTTATGCTTACAAAATTAAAGTTAGTCATTAGTTAAAAAATTTTTTCTATGCTCAGTTACATATAATTTATCTAAGTGGCTTGCCTGTAAAAATTCCTACACCTTTGAACATGTTGAATATGAATGTGAAAAACAATGTTGATTTTATTGATAAATTGAATAATTTAAATTTGAATTTTTATTGTAATATGGTTAGTTTTGATGTTTTCTCTTAATTTACAAAGGTGCCTGCAGATGATTTACTTGAATTTTTGGAGGATGAATTCGAACGTTATGATATTCCTTTAACTGTAGCAAACTTCATTAGTCTCATAAGGTTACGTATCAAAGATACTAAATCATGTCTTAATTGGGAATTTTTTGTGCAAAAGTTTGGCATGGCTATGGGTAATCCCTTATCTCCTGTTCTTAGCAATATTTACATGGAATGTTTTGAGACAAAACTCTTACTAAGAATTTTGCCCCAAAACATTATGTGGTTTAGGTAGTATGTGGATGATATTTTCTGTATTTGGTCAGTTCAAGAAAATCTCCAGGAATTCCTTATTAATCTCAATAATTTAGTCCCTTCTATAAAATCTACTGTAGGAGAAGAAAATTTGTAATTTGAATTTTCTTGATGTAACTATCCATGGAAATGATAGAAATTTCACCTTTTCAGTTTTTTGAAATCGACTAACATTGCCTCTCTCATTATTACTCCAATCACTATCAAAATGTTCAATTCTCTGTTTTTACTTGAATGTTCTTAAGGGCTTTACATGTCTGTAGCCCGCAGTTTATTGACGCTGAGATAAAAACTACTTATGGTATTGCCTTGAAACTTAAATACCCAAGGACTTTTGTAGATGTGTCATGGAAAAACGCTAGAAAAACATCTTATTTAATTAAAGGCAAACTTGAATTTAGTAAGCAAAACATCCTAAAATTACTTTATGATGAAAGGTTTTTAGCAATATTAATGTTAAGGGTTTAGTAATAGAAAATTCTCCTAAAGATGTTCCCGGCTGCATATATGAAATTCCTTATAAAAAGTGTGATAAAATATATTGCAGACAAACCAGAAAATCCATTTCACAACGAATTAAACAGCGCTAATATTCTGTGAGACCTAGACAAATATCGAACGCAGTATTCGTACATATGAGAGATTTAGATCATCCTATTAAGTGGAAAAAGGCAAGGGCTTTAACCCCATGTAATGACAGTGAAAAGGAATATCATTGAATCTTGTTTCATCAAGCCAAATAATAGAAGTGCTCTAAATTTAAGTCATGGTTTATTTAAAATTGATGCCTGAATTATGAAAAAAGTTGTAGATAAATATAAATAACAAAATTAATATATTCAGTTTTATAAATGTTTTTGGAATTTGTATGGCCACGTTTTAGTTTCTCTTATGGTTAATTCTAGGTTTAAGTTTGTGACCGTGTGTTATCCGATAATCCAGGATTATATCTTCGATTTTCACCTTTTTTTCACAATTTACAATCTGTTATTCTAGATCCTTTTGTTTACCTGGTAACTTTCTTTCAAACTGTGTTTCATTCGTTCCTTGACAATGTCTAAGTAAAGACGAAAGCGCTTGGATTTATGCCTATAATTTTCCTGTGGTATCCGCTTATTTAATGAAGCCACGTTTAGCTACTGTGACTTTTTAAGCAATAAAGGTAGAATCTACTGCTCATTTTTACCAGATATATATGTAATTGTAATAGCCACAGTGCAAGCTTGACTTCTCAAAATCTTCGCTCTTTATTTTTTTTTGCTATGCTTACACTACAATGCCTTGAGATTTAAGTTTAGAAAAATATGAAGGAATCATGATGTCCGGTAGCGAGAAACGAACCCGCGATACCATAATCACGAAGAGGTCGTCAAGGTGACCTCTTCTTGATTATGGTATCACGGGTTCGTTTCCCGCTACTAGACATCATGATTTCTTCATAGTTCTTTCAACTTCGATCTCAAGGCTTTGTAGTGACAAGCAAAAATAAAAGAGCAAAGAATTAGACAAGTGAAGAGGGCACTGTGGCTATGACAATTACACACACACAAACACACGTAAACACACACACACACACACACACACACACATATATATATATATATATATATATATATATATATATATATATTTATATGTAATATATATATATATATATAGAGCTTATGTATAATATATATA
>NC_061100.1:58954357-58956857 GCF_015104395.2 Macrobrachium nipponense
TTTCATTACCTCACTGTTCACCCAGTTCATGCCATGTAAGATTTTACCTTTTTTATGTAAATAGGAGACACCATTCTGCATTTATCTTTGTTAGTAAGCTTGTAAATAAACCTTTGTTGTGTTAGTGTTTCTTTCTATATTCGTATCCCCAGTTTCAACTGTTGGTGTTGAATTCTTTTTGTTTATCATAATATCAAATCTGAAGCGGACCTCTCTCAGTTCGTAACATTGTGGCGACCTTGGCCAGTAATATTCAGCTTTAACAGTTTGAAACAGGGAGAATATAGAAAGAGCCAGAATGAGTGAGAAGGTGAAAGAGTTTATTGAGTCGGGTAAGCTTCTAGGTCTAGAGGGGAATGATCTCTGTGAGTATGTTGAAAAGAAAGAAAGAGAAAGGTATGAGAGGGATGAAAGAGCGGCTGAGAGAGAAGTAATGAAAATGCAGCATGAGCAGGAAGAAAGAGAGAAAGAACGTATGCATGAGTTGGAAATTGCTTGTTTAAGGCAAAGTACTCATAACAGTCGGGCAGGCGAGAACGAAAATGAAGCTGATAGGTTAGGTATGAATGCAGTATTGAAATTAGTACCAAAGTTTGATGAAGAAGATGTAACGACATATTTCATGTGTTTTGAGAAGTTAATGGAAAGAGTAGGTTCTCCTAAAGAAACGTGGACTTTATATTTACAGTCAGTTTTGAGTGGTAGGGCATTGACTGTGTATAGTTGCATGTCTAAGGAGGAATGTGATAATTATGATATTGTGAAAGAAACTGTTCTTAGCGCATACAGGTTAGTATTGGAGGCGTACCGTAAGAAATTTAGAAGTTTGAGAAAGGATGAAAATATTACGTATGTAGAATACGGTAAGAAGTTAGAAAGGCTGTTTTTTGATTGGTTAACTTCTGCTAAAGTTGATGATTTTGATGGTTTGAAGAACTTAATGTTGTTAGAAAACTTCAAAGATAACATATCCCCTGAGATTAAGCTTTATATAGAGGATAGGCGAGAAGTATCTTTTGCAGGAGCAACTAGGTTAGCTGACGAATATAGTCTAACTCATAATCTGAGTGTTAGTAAGAAATGAAATTATCCTTCGTCTGGTAGAGTACAAAACAGTAAAGGTTTTAGCCCTAGTAATAGCAATGCAAGTAAAAGTGACTATTCCTGTTATACATGCGGAAAACCTGGTCATACGTCTAAGGTTTGAAAGAGTAAAATGGCATCTAGTGGCTCAGAATTAACTTGTTTCCGATGTAATGGGAAAGGGCATTTAGCAAGAAATTGTGCAGTAGAAAGGAAGGATGGTAAGAAACCAGTATCGCTAGTTAACCTTTTGTCAAGTAGGAATGATGTGATGAGAGAAACTAGGAAAATTTTTGGTGAATTTCTGTCAGAAGGCATAGTTTCCTCTCTTGGAGGAGTGTGTTCGAGAGAAGTAGTCTTACTTCGAGACACAGGAGCTGCTGTCTCACTGATTAGGAGAGAGAGTGTGCCGAACAGGGCAGAAATCAATTTGGAAGAAAAAGTCCTGCTAGGTGGATTTCCTAACATTTGTGTTCTTTGTCCTTTGTTGAAGTTGAACTTAGAAAGTCAGGTAGTGTCAGGAGAAGTGAAACTTGCAGTTGTTGACAGTTTGCCCGTGGATGGCGTTGACATTATTGTCGGTAATGACTTAGCTTTATCCAAGAATGTGAATCCTGTTATGAGGGATATTCCAGTGCCTGAAATAGTAGTAATTAGGTCGGGTTTAGATACAGACATAGACTACGGTCATAGTTTGTTCGTGGATTCGAACGTAAGTAAGTTCGTGGATTCGAACGAGAGTAAGTTCGTGGATTCGAACAAGAGTAAGTTCGTGGATTCGAACGAGAGTGAATTCGTGGATTCGAACATGAGTGAGTTCGTGGATTCGAACGAGTGTGATAAAGGTAGCGAGGTTGATCTTGGCATGAGTGTGGTTGAGAAACCTGACTCTATTGTTGACAGTGATAGCCAAACAGAAGGTGTAGCTGTCGAGGGTAATGTAGTAAATGTACCGGTATCTAGTACTAGTTACGTTGATGAATTAGGCGCTAACCTCGTGAATAAGGATGAGCTAGTCAAGTTGCAGAGAGAGGATGAGACACTAACCCGAATTTTTTAATGTGAGCTGGATGATGATCTCGATGATGTGTGGAAGGAAACTTTTTGTTTAAAGGACGAAGTTTTGTGTCGTTATGTTCGTCCGAAGTCGGGTAGTAAAGGGGAAATCACCGAACAATTAGTGGTTCCTAGGAAGCATCGTGAAATAGTTTTGAAGTTAGCACATGATGAGCAAGGACATTTATGAGTAAATAAAACTTTCAGGTGTATTAGTAGGGCATACTTTTGGCCTAAAATGGGTTATTGTGGAAAGATTTGGATGTCTGAATGCCCTAGTGCCTTCAAACCCTTGTATTATCGCAGGGTGACACTTTCCTTGTGTTTAAGGAATGTTCACACTTGGATTTATTTTTTGAAT
>NC_061100.1:58959357-58979357 GCF_015104395.2 Macrobrachium nipponense
TATAATATATATATTAAATATATATATTTATATATAATATATATATATATATATTTATATATATATATATATATATTATATATATATATGAGCCATTCTAGAGGGTTTGTCAGGTTTCCTCCCCTGAAGCCATGAAATCTTCAAGGAACGCTATTTGTCCTATGTCAACGGTCACCTTCTCTCAGGTGGAGGGGAGCGTCTTCCAACCTGCCCCATGCAACGCTCCCCCAAAGTTTGTTGGTGTTTGGTGTCATCTATTCTGGCGCTGATTGGTCGTAAGGCCTGGTGAAGGGTGCAGGGCCCAATCACGACCAGGAGGAAAGATATTGCGGGTTTGTGAGGACTTGGGAGGAACTGAGGAAAGGAGAGCGTGCCCAAGGCGTACATTTGTAAGAGATGCGTGCCGGGACAAGAGTTGGGAAGACGTCACCTTCTCTCGCTGTTATCCTGTCGGTTTCCCTCAGCCTCTAAGTCGCGGTTACTGTAAATTTAGTTCATTTTCACTTGGGGACTTGTGTAAGTTACCCTAGAATATATTTACTGTGTTAATTAAACCAGGGCATTTGATTTATTCAAGATCTGTAGTAATATTAGAAACCCACGTGACCCAGGTCGGTGTCATAATTTTGGTGTCAGGTGTGGGGTAGAGTGCACATGGACGTGGTATGACCAATAGCTAAAGTGCAAGGACACCCTAGGTATATCTGTGAGTTTGTGGATGTGTTCACATGTTTCACACACGTGTATGCGTAGGAATACAAGTCAGTAAAAGAAGTGGCTAGAATGTTACATTCCCTTGTAAATCGGTTCTGGTGTTCTAGAATCTAGAATACTTGTCTCGGACAAGGGCTGTTAGTTTATAAATGAAATGATTTGCGAATTTACGGCTCTCTTACTAGTAGGCCATGTCAACACTGCGCCTTATCGACCATCCGCAAATGGGCTAGTTGAGTCGCACAACAGAGAGATATTTAACATCTTAAAATATCTCATCACGGATAAGCCGACATCCTGGCCGTCTCTGTTGCTGACGGCTGAGATGGCTATTGATGCCACTTATAACAGCTCAATTAGAGACATGCCCTTCTTCCTGATGTATGGACAGGATATCAGACAGCTGTATTCGGTGGTGCTGGACCCTTTACAGATGCCCCTTTACACGGTGTAATAATGCCAGGTTTGGTTTTGTAACATGACCCTACGAGTGTACCAAACTACATAACATCTGCTTTTGAGGGCAAACGAACAGTATCAAATATGAGCTCATGATTCCCCATTCCAGGTAGGGGATAGAGTCTATTTAAAGAGACTGCAACTGCTGAAACACAAGCTCAAACCAGCAATAATGGACCGTATTGTGTGAAGGAGATCAAACACTCCTCTGCGGTTATCCAGCTTATCCGCACGGGGTGTGTAAGTGAGCACCACCTGTCGCACTTGCGTGCAGTGCTCGAGGACAGCTTAGTGTTTCACACAAATAAACCAGTACCCCCGTACCCAGGGTTGGCCGGGTATCTGGGAGAAGAGTCAGTGGAACACGCAAGTGGGTGCTGGCCGAGAGTGCAAGACCGAGCTTCCAAGCCCATGTCATAAGTGAATGCCCTTGCAAAGTAAATGAAAGGGGTCAGTGATCAGTCTGTTAATGCCAATCCATGTGTTTGCCTAGGAATCATAGTCATAACTAGTTTTTTGTTTCATGCTTTGTATTTTTATTTTCTAATTGTTTTGAGTGTAAATGTTATTGCTCTGTATCACATTCTTGTGTTTTAATTTTTGTATTGTGGCTTTGTTGATTCTATACAATATTTTTATTATGGTCTATTGCTTTTATTGATTGTTGGCCCTTATTTTTGTGTTAAATTATATACCAACCTAGATTCCATCCTTTCTTTATAATTTGTGATGTCCACTAATGTTTTTTTTAAATTCTATATAATATTCTCAAAGGCGATGAACTTTTTTTTGTGTATGATAATGATTTTCCATTAGTTATTTTATCATGGCTGTTTTGAAGTGAATGGTTGTCTAAAATTGATCTTTTGATTTTAGTTATTGTTGAAAAATTCCATTGCTTTCATAGTATGTTGAGTGTCTAAATTTCTAAATTATTACTTTTTATAACTAATTCTTGAAATCATGAGTACATTTGCATGATGCAATACTATTCAGAATTAATGCCATGTGTCATGATTGCAAAGGACAGCGGTTAAGTGTGTTTTACTTTCTGTTATTTTTTTGTGTTCACCATACTTGTGGTGAATGTAAAGCAGGACTTATCGACTAAAGTTTTAATTTTATTTGGTATTGATCTGTTTCTAGGGAAGAGTAAGTGATGATGGTTTTGAATTTATTGTTGTTGAAAATCTTGTGTTGTTGTAAGGCATGTTCAATTCACTTGTAACTTTTGGCTTGTACACACGTAAACTGGCCCTTTTAAAGGTAGTTGATTTTAAACTAATTAAGTCAGTACCTTGAGGGACGAAACTCGCAGGACAAGGCAGGCATTGCAGCTTTGCAGGGACACAAAGGGGCTTCGGTAGAGGGTGTTGACCCATTATAGAAGGCTTGTCAGGTTCCCCTACCCCGAAGCCACGAATCTTCAAGGGATGCTATGAGTGCCATGTCAAGGGTCACCTCTCAGGTGAAGGAGAGTGTCTTGCTGCCCCTCACTATAACCCCCCCCCCCCCCTAAAGTTCGTGATGTTTAGTGCCACCTATTCTGGCACCGATTGGTTGCTAGAATTAAAGAAAAGTGTTGGACCCAATCACAAACAGAAGGAAAGATATCGGGGTTTGCGAGGACTTGGGAGGAACTAAAGACAGGAGAGAAAGCCTAAGACGTACTATTGTGGTTACTGTGGATTTAGTTCATTTTCACTTGGGCCCTTGTGTAAGTGACCCTAAAATATAGATATTGTGTTAATGTAAACCAGAGCATTTGATTTATGCATGACCCACAGTAATATCAGAAACCCGCGTGACTCAGGTCGGGGCCATTATATATATATATATATATATATATATATATATATATATATATATATATATATATATATATATATATATATATAACTGAATCACGAAAGTTAGGAAAGTGATAAATCCATAAATAAAGATATATGCCACGAAGGAAAAATGAACGAAGGAGTATCTGCGAGACCTTTACTAAGCAGTCTCTGCTTAGTAAAGGACGTATAACGTCGAAAGGTCTCACAGATACTCCTTCGTTTATTTTTCCTTCATGGCATATATCTTTATATATATATATATATATATATATATATATATGGATATATATATATATATATATATATATATATATATATATATATATATATATATATATCTATATATATATATAAAGGTTTTTGCCACGAAGGAAAAATAAAAAGCGAGATAGCCAAGAACTTTCGGTATAGCACGACCCTTTACTAAGGCACATTAAACGATTTAAATATTGATCTTATGGTTTCAAATCCACGAAAGTAAGGCAAGCTAAGTACATTTTTAAGGATTTCTTTTTCATTACTAGCAACACTATAAAACTTTTTGTGAGCTTTTTGATAACATAAATCAATTATATGAGGTGGGTAGCAGAGATCATTTTCTATCTTTTTTATGTATTCTATTTCTTGGTCAAGATATTGTGGACTCGTGATACGCAAGCACGTAGGAACATAGAAGAAAAAATTGAAATTTTAATATTAAGATGGTGGCCAGAATAAAAATGTACATATGTTAAATTATTTGTGGGTTTTCTATAAATAATGAATTTTCATTGGAAAGATTCTCTATGTATTAATAAATCTAGGAATGGGATGACATTGTTATTTTCAATTTCAACAGTGAATTTTATGGTTGGGACTAAATTATTCAATTTAGACAATAAATCATTTACATCGATACCAACAGGTAAGACTACTAAGATATATATATATATATATATATATATATATATATATATATATATATATATATATATATATATATATATATAATATATATATATATATATATATATGTTATATATATATATATCGTATATATATAATATATATATATATATATATTATATATATATATATATATATATATATATATATATATATATATATATATATATATATATATATATAAAGGTTGTTGCCATGAAGAAAAAATGAAAAGCGAGATAGCCAAGAACTTTCGGTCTAGCACGATCCTTTACTAAGGCACAACTGATCATACAGAGGAAAAACATAGTAAAAGAGGGCTTAATATCCAAACTGACATTACAAGATTAGCAATAAGGTCGATTTCACTCTACATAAACGAGGAAACGCCTGAGGGCAAGATTAGCGATTTTTAGGCAGCCATACCTTGGAGGAGCACCACACGTCGTCAACAGATGATTCATCCAGAAAACAATACATTTTGAAAAAACAAGTAGGCATATACAACTTATTACTATGAAATTTACAAAAATGTTCCCACAAAATGATTGAAAAGACGAAAAAAGAATATAAATATATTGAGCAAGAGAGAGAGAGAGAGAGAGAGACCTTACCTTACAGACCTTACGTCTTGTTCGGGTTGCCCCAGGTCCCTCAGTGTGAGGCACCTCTAATGTCTACCAGAGAGTTGTTAGTACATCTTCCGGTATATTTTGCATCTTCCAATCTTGGATGGTCTGGGATGTAGCTTAGATATTTGTCAAGCTTATTCTTAAACACATCTACGCTCACTCCTGATATATTCCTCAGATGAGCTGGCAACACATTGAATAGACGCAGCATTATCGATGTTGGTGCGTAGTGGATTAATGTCCTGTGTGCTTTCCATATTATTCCTGGTATAGTTTTGGTCACTATTAATCTACCTCCGCTTGCTCTTTCTGATATTTTTAGCTCCATGATGTTTTCGGCTATTCCTTCTATCTGTTTCCATGCCTGAATTATCATGTAGCGTTCTCTTCTCCTTTCTAGACTACATAATTTTAAGGATTGTAGTCTTTCCCAGTAGTCAAGGTCCTTAACTTCTTCTATTCTAGCTGTAAAGGACCTTTGTACACTCTCTATTTGTGCAATATCCTTTTGATAGTGTGGGTACCATATCATATTGCAATATTCAAGTGGACTAAGAACATATGTTTTATAAAGCATAATCATGTGTTCAGCCTTTCTTGATTTGAAGTGCCGCAACAACATTCCCATTTTTGCTTTACATTTTGCCAATAGAATAGCTATTTGATCATTGCATAACATGTTCCTATTCATCATCACACCAAGGTCTTTAACTGCTTCCTTATTTGTGATTGTCTCATTATTAGGTCCCCTATATGCATATAGCTTTCCTTCTCTGTCTCCATAATTTATTGATTCAAATTTATCAGAGTTAAATACCATCCTATTTACCTCTGCCCAATCATATACTTTGTTAAGGTCTCTTTGTAGCGCGTTCATATCTTCATCACAAGTAATTTCTCTACTTATTCTTGTGTCATCAGCGAAACTACTCACTACCGAGTCCTTAACATTAGTGTCTATGTCTGCAATCATAATAACAAACAGTAATGCAGCTAACACCGTACCTTGTGGCACACCGGATATTACCTTAGCTTCATCCGATTTCTCATCGTTTGCAATAACTGTCTGTTTTCTGTTGTGTAAAAATTCTTTTAACCATCTTCCTACTTTATCCACTATATTATGTTTTCTAATTTTCTTCGCTAATATATTATGGTCTACCTTGTCAAAAGCTTTTGTAAAGTCTGGATAAACCACATCTGTTTCATTTCCGCTTTTCATATTTTTGTATGTGTTTTCACGATGGACTAACAGTTGGGTTTGTGTATTTTTTCCGGGTACGAAACCATGTTGTCCTATATTAAACAAATTATTTCTTATTAAATGTTTCATATTTTTCTTCATTACCCTTTCATACACTTTCATAATATGTGATGTTAGACTCACAGGCCTATAATTACTTCCCTCTAGTCTTGATCCACTTTTGAAAGTAGGGGTAATATATGCTAATTTGTGCTCATCATAAATCTTTCTTGTATCTACACTTTGTCTTAATAATATTGCAAGTGGCTTTCCGATAGAATGAACTACTTTCTTCAACAAAATAGCAGGGACACCATCAGGCCCTGCAGCCGCTCCATTTTTAATTTCATTAATAGCCTGCACAATATCAGCGTCTTTAATATCTATGTCTGCTAAATATTCACTATTTTCGTCCCTTACTTCTATATCATTATCTTCATTATCAATTCTAGGGGTGAATTCTCTCTTATATCGTTCTGCCAATATGTTGCATATTTCCTTTTTTTCATTCGTTAATCTCCCTTCAATTCTTTGAGGGCCTATTTCTATTCTTCTTTTATTCATCTTTTTTGCATACGAGTATAAGTTTGGGGTTTTGCTTGATATTTACCAGGGTTTTTTCTTCCAAGTCTCATTTTTCTTTTTCTTTTGATTGTACAATCTTTTGTTCTGCATTTTCTACCTTACTTTTTAGTTCTATAACTTTCCATGCATTTTTTTTCTTTTGCAAGACCTTTTTTCCCCTTTCTGATTTTCAGGAACAAGATCCTTCTGTCTCTTGGTATGCATAATTGATGTTTACTTTTCTTCTTCAGTATATATTTATCCACTATTTTCTCTAATATTTGATATAATATCTCCGTATTTACCCTTATATCATCACTTACGAAAATGTTATCCCAATCCTTGTTTAATTCTTCATTTATTTCTGACCATTTTATATTTTTACTGTAGAAGTTGTATTTTCCATATCCTTCCCACTTTTTCCTTTCTTACCTATCTCTGTTTTCCCTTGCTTTGGAATGGACTGTTAATTCTATGACATTATGGTCTGAAATACTCGCATTATAAACTATTATTTCTTTAACATAATTCCCCTCGTTCACAAATACTAGGTCTAAAGTATTTTCTTTTCTTGTTGGCAGCTGATTTATTTATTGAATGTTGTATTCTAGTAGCATATCTAATACCTTTTCAAATTGCCTCTTATCTTCTGCACTACTATTACTCTTTTTTATATGTATAAATACAACCACAATCTCCTATTCATTCTTTTCAGTCTATGAAAGGAAAGTTAAAGTCTCCGGATAGGAGAATAGTCCAGTCCTTGTGATTTCTACATATATCATCCAATTTTTCTATTATTATGTCAAACTCTTTAGTATCAGGGGGGGTCTATATATTACTATGTTCATTAATTTTTCAGATTCAAATTCTACTGCTATTAGTTCACATTCTGAGTTACTATATTTCTCATATATTTTTCCTTGTTTTGTGTCTTTCCCATATATATTGCGGTTCCCCCTTGATTCCTATTTTTTCTATCTGATCTATAAGTTTGGAACCCTTTTATTTGATCGTCATTCCCAGTCTCTTGGGGATATCAGGTTTCACTTATATTCATTATATCTATTTTCTTTTCAATTTGGGTTAGTTCTTCTAAGTACTCTATTTTTCCTTTTGAGTTACTCGTAACTAAACCCTGCACATTCATCACTATGATGGTTTGCGTATTTTCTCCTTCATTTAATATGGGTAATAATAAGGATTTTCCCATGTCTCTTTCCTGATCGGCTATGTTGTTCTTTTCTTCATTTCCAGAAATTCTGACATTAAAAAATCCAACTTTTCCATAATATTTGATCTTCCTTCATCATAATTATTCATTTTGTGTCTGAATCTGCAATTTTCTCCGTATCTGCAATATCCTCTTGCATCATAAATACAGTTCTTATCTCTTGAGCTGTATCTTGGAGCTGATGCTTGGAAATTTTTTGCTGACACTCCATATTGCGGTGATGGCTTGCTTGTTTCTTTCACCTGGTATTCTTTGTTCCTCTCTTTATTTGTTTTTTTCTTAATTTGGATTTAATTATTTGATTGATTATTTATTTGATTTTGATTCATGGCTACAGGGTGCATATATTTACATTTTCTGTCGAACTAACATCCTTTTCCTTCTTTTAGGTTTTTGCATATTTTTGGATGTAGATCTCTGCAATCATCCTCATAGCCGTCTAGGTATGCACATTTACCATAGATTTCATAGTTGTGACATACCTTGGGATGTTTGTAGTAACATCTTTCTCCGAATCTGCAATTCCCTCTTTTCAAAAGGTTGCAGACTTTGTCTTTCTTGTCTATTTTTTCCTCTTTCCCATCAATGTGCAGATCTGGGTAGAGTCTCTTTGGGATTTTCTTTTGTGTTGTCATGTCATAATTTTTTTCTTCGTATGTATGCTGCTTGATTGCCTCATATGTAGTATCAATGAGTATCTCTGCATCCATACTTTTATCTTGTTCTTTGTTTTCCTTATTTTTTTCTGTCATTTCAGTTTTGTTTACTTCTCTTCCGTTTTCCTCTTCTTCTTCTTTCTCTTCCTCTTCTTCATCCTCAACTATTTGTACATTCAGTTTTGATTTAATAACATTGTCTATCCATGATAGACATGTTGAGCAAAATATTCTGGTATCCTTTCTCATATTTTGCATTACTTCAGCACATTGAGGATGCATCGGAATGTTGCATGCAGAACAGTTTGCATGCTTTTGGCATTCTTTTTCCTATTGCATCAATTAAGATATTCACAATGTTCACCTTATTCATTTTCGTTGTCAGAATATGTTGATTTATGCATATTTTCTTTATGAGTCTCTTGACCACTTGGATTTTATTTGGAACTTCTTCAATTATTTTCAAGATGTTTTCTGTTGATTTGTTCCAGTTTGAAGGATCATATCCTTCTAATATATCTATGAATGCTTTTGTATCTTTTTGGTTAGGGCTGTTATTGATCTCACAGATGAGAAATGCCAGCTCCCTTCCTGCTACCTCATCGTATTGCGAATCTGCTAAACACACTAAATTTCGCCATTTTTTTCCACAGTTGGAACTTAATGCCATCTTGATCTGATTTACAGTATTTCACTTGATAAACTAACTTAGTAGATGATTTATACTACTATTTTCACACAAATCTTATCACCGACAGTTTACAAACACTTCTAGATATTTATAAATGTCCATACGTATGTTAAATGCGTGACATCTGTTGATTAATCAGACTGTGCGCGGTAACGTCTCACCAAGCAAAATGGCACTGAGAGAGAGAGAGAGAGAGAGAGAGAGAGAGAGAGAGAGAGAGAGAGAGAGAGAGAGAGAGAGAGAGAGAGATAATAACTATATACATGTGGGACTAATTAATTAGTAGTTCATTTATTTTAAGGTCCTTCATAAACATTTTACAAATATATGGGTCCAAATGGTACAATCCCAGACTAAAATTTAGGTTGTTTTTATTAGTGATTTGTATAATTGCTGATTCTAGTAAATTTCTTGAAACATAATCATTAGATCTAGCAATTACAGAGGTATCTCCCCAATTACTACAATGAAATTTTTCACCCAGATGGATAAACAGTGCATTTGAAGTCGGGGCTGTTCTAACTGAATACATATGCTGCTTAATACGTACACATAAATTTTTACTTGACTGACCAACGTAAAAAGATGGGCAATCCTTACAAGGAATTTTGTAAATGATGTTGTTATTTGTTACGGGACTATTCTTAATTAACATATCTTTAATGGTATTGTTATAAGAGAACACTACATTACCATTAAACGATATAAATATTGATCTTACGGTTTCAAATCCACGAAAGTAAGGCAAGCTAAGTACATTTTTAGGGATTTCTTTTTTATTACTAGCAACACTATAAGACTTTTTGTGAGCTTTTTGATAACATAAATCAATTATATGAGGTCGTTTTCTATCTTTTTTATGTATTCTATGTCTTGGTCAAGATATTGTGGACTTGTGATACGCAAAGCACGTAGGAACATAGAAGAAAAAATTTTAATTTTAATATTAAGATGGTGGCCAGAATAAAAATGTACATATGTTAAATTATTTGTGGGTTTTCTATAAATACTGAATTTACATTAGAAAGATTCTCTATGTATTAATACATCTAGGAAAGGGATGACATTGTTATTTTCAATTTCAACAGTGAATTTTATGGATGGCACTAAATTATTCAATTAAGACAATAAATCATTTACATCGATACCAACAGGTAAAACTACTAAGATGTCATCTACATATCTGTACCACTTTAAGGGGACAAGTGTGATATTCGGGAGGTGTTGTCTTTAAAAAAATTCCATATATAAGTTTGAAAGGAGAGGTGATAAAGGGTTACCCATGGCCATACCAAATATTTGTTTGTAATATTCTCCATTAAAAATAAATATGCAATCACAAATAAACAACTTAATCAATGAAATTATGTGACTAATGGACATAGGTAATTCATGCAATACAATTTCATTACTTAAATATTGTAGCACAGCTCCAATAGGGACTTTTGTAAACAAGGAACATACATCAAAACTGACAAAGATATCACTAGGGTTTAGTACAATGTTATTTAATTTTTCCACAAGATCAAGAGAATTCCGGATGCGTGAATTAGACACAGTTCCAAGTAGCGGGGATAACAATTTAGTAAGATATTTAGACAGTTTATAAGCAATTGATCCTACAGTACTAATAATTGGGCGCATAGGTTTGTTTTCCTTATGAGTTTTAACTAGGCCATATAAATAAGGTAATGAGGGACACTTTACAGTTAATTTACGCAAGAGTTCTTTTTTACCTTTAAGAATTTGTTTGATATTGATATTAAAGTTTTTTTATTACTTGGTCCAACGGATTTTTTGCGAGTTTTTTGTAAGTTATTTCATCTTCTAGTAAAGTATGCATGCGTGATATGTAGTCAGTTTTGTCCGGAAATACTAAACTATTGGATTTATCAGCCTTAGTAATGTGTAAGCTATTATCATTCTTCAATTCTTTTAAACTTTTTCTGTAGCAAGCGGGGAAGTTATTTTCATGATCGGACTGCGTAGCACTGTATGTCATGACTTAAAGTGGTACAGATATGTAGATGACATCTTAGTAGTTTTACCTGTTGGTATCGATGTAAATGATTTATTGTCTTAATTGAATAATTTAGTGCCATCCATAAAATTCACTGTTGAAATTGAAAATAACAATGTCATCCCTTTCCTAGATGTATTAATACATAGAGAATCTTTCCACTGTAAATTCAGTATTTATAGAAAACCCACAAATAATTTAACATATGTACATTTTTATTCTGGCCACCATCTTAATATTAAAATTTCAATTTTTTCTTCTATGCTCCTATGTGCTTTGCGTATCACGAGTCCACAATATCTTGACCAAGACATAGAATACATAAAAAAGATAGGAAACGATCTCTGCTACCCACCTCCTATAATTGATTTATGTTATCAAAAAGCTCACAAAAAGTTTTATAGTGTTGCTAGTAATGAAAAAGAAATCCCTAAAAATGTACTTAGCTTGCCTTACTTTCGTGGATTTGAAACCATAAGATCAATAGTTAAATGGTTTAATGTTAATGTAGTGTTCTCTTACAACAATACCATTAAAGATATGTTAATTAAGAATAGTACCGTAACAAATAACATCATTTACAAAATTCCTTGTAAGGATTGCCCATCTTTTTACGTTGGTCAGTCAAGTAAACATTTATGCGTACATATTAAGCAGCATATGTATTCAGTTAGAACAGCCCAGACTTCAAATCCATCTGAGTGAAAAATCTCATTGTATTAATTGGGGCGATACCTCTGTAATTGCTAGATCTAATGATTATGTTTCAAGAAATTTACTAGAATCAGCAATTATACAAATCACTAATAAAAAAACCTAAATCTTAGTCTGGGATTGTACTATTTGGACCCATATATTTGTAAAATGTTTATGAAGGACCTTAAAATAAATGAACTTCTAATTAATTAGTCCCACATGTATATAGTTATTATTTCTCTCTCTCTCTCTCTCTCTCTCTCTCTCTCTCTCTCTCTCTCTCTCTCTCTCTAGATATATTTATATTATTTTTTTTTGTCTTTTCAATAATTTTTTGGGAAGATTTTTGTAAATTTCAGGGTAATAAGTTGTATATGCCTACTTGTTTTTTTCAAAATGTTTTGTTTTCTGGATGAATCATCTGTTGATGACGTGTGGTGCTCCTCCAAGGTGTGGCTGCCTAAAAATCGCTAATCTTGCCCTCAGGTGTTTCCTCGTTTCTGTAGAGTGAAATCGACCTTATTGCTAATCTTGTAATGTAAGTTTGGATATTAAGCCTACTTTTACTATGTTTTTCCTCTGTACGATCAGTTGTGCCTTAGTAAAGGGTCGTGCTAGACTGAATGTTCTTGGCTATCTCGCTTTTTATTTTTCCTTCATGGCAAAAACCTTTATTTATACATAGCATCACGTTTTATATACTTCGTGATCAAGTTATTCTATATATATATATATATATATATATATATATATATAGTATATATATATATATATATATATATATATATATATATATATAATATATATATATATATATACTATATATATATATATACATATATATATATATATATATATATATATATATATTATAGATATATATACGTATTTATATATATATATATATATATATATATATAGATATATATATATATATATATATATATATATATATATATATATATATATATATATATATATAGATATATATATATATATATATATATATAATACGCATTAAGCTACAAATGTCCATTAATATTTAAATTGCCTTCTCAGAATTGATATATTTTCATATATGTTAACATAAGGGGAATTTTTTAGTTGATAATAATTCGTCAGTTCACAGGTTCAAACCTAGGAACCAAGAAATCAGGATGTACAGTGAAGCAATCTACACACACAGCTATCACTAGAAGTATAAGTTAAAGCTGCAATAATTTGTGCTTCTCGTGATAGCTGTGTTGGTAAAGCGCTTCACTGTACGTGTTGATTTCTTGGTTCCTAGGCTCACGCCTATGAGCCAACCGAATTATTATTAACTAAAAAATTCCCCTTCGGTTAACATATACGAAAATATATTAAATCCGAGGTAGAGCGAATTAGATATTAAAGGACACTTGTGCTTTATGCATATATATGAATCACGGTGTGGTGATAAGACTCATAAATTGGCTAGAATTTTTTTTTTTTCACCATGAGCATTTGTATATCTTCCTTTTTCCATTGATATGTTTTTTCATGAATTGTCCGACCTCAAAGTTTACCGGTCTGAGGAGCTGCATATCGATATATTTACCCATCCAGTAAGGGCTAATATCCAATTCGGGCTATTCCAAGAATATCACAGAATGGAAATTATAATTGAAAAATTATTTGTTACCTAAGTACCAAGTGGTCTAGAATATCGACTGGAAGACTTTGATGGGTACTGCCGGGTGTTTGAGACACTTGGGTACCAAATTATTTATCACTTATAATTTCCCTTTGGTGATATTCAACGACGTAGCGCAAATAGGATAATAAACATTGGTAGCTTGATGTTCGTATATAAAATGTTAAGAAAATATGGTAATATATATATAGATAGATAGATAGATAGATAGATAGATAGATAGATAGATAGATAGATAGATAGATAGATAGATAGATAGATAGATATATATATATATATATAGATATAGATATATATATATATATATATATATGGAAAATCAGCCAGTTAGATCTTAGTTAAGTTTATTTACACAGAATTGAACAGCATGAGACAAACTGAACGGCAGATAGGCCACGTGAAGAGGGCATAGAATACTGTCTTAAAGTATTCCATATATACATATGTACGTAAGTAGCCACATGAAAGGTGAAAAATCAAAGACCAGGTACCAAGCGCTTTTGTGTATTGCGTACACTTCTTCGGGGTACAAAGTAAAATAAATAAATAGAAACATAAAACAAGAAAATTTCACAGAACAAAGATCAAAACCATCAACAAGCAAATTATCGTTACAAATTGTCACTACCAAACAAGTAGGAATACTTTAAAATTGCTAAAAAACTGAAACTGCAGTTAGTATAACAGGCTGTTGCTAAAAGATGACATTGTATTTCCCTACAATTTTATAAACAAGGTAACTATCTAATTTAAAAAGACCTGAACTCAGATTCATAAGTTAATCGTTAAAATACTTAATAAAGGCAGATTCAATTATGTTTCTTTTTACAATATGGTTACAAAATATTACCTCAGATGCATTAAAATAATTCACGTGTACAAATAAAACACTTGTCGATTGACCTGTTCTAACTGCGTAACGGTGCTGTTTTGACGGTAATCTAGTTCTTTACCAGTTTGACCAAGGTATTTGTAATTACAGCCAGCACAAGGAATCGTGTAAATACAGCCACTAGTTTGTTTTGGGGAATTACGCACAGTCATATTTTGAAGTGTTCCTGAATTTTTGTATAACATATTTATCTTGAAAGTTTTCAGTAATTTCTGAATAGAAGAAAGATTTACATTATATGGCAGTGTCAAGATATTTTCTCTCACAAAAGGCTCCCTATTGTTACTGGAATAAAAAATATTTCTAGCTTTCTGCAAAGATTTGTCAATTAAAAACTTTGGGTATTTTAACCTATTTCCTACGTCATAAATTTTACAATTCTCGGAGTCTAGGAATTCCGGACTGCATATCCGCAGTGCCCTTAAAAACATGCTACAAAAAACTGTAAGTTTTACATTAACAGGGTGGTCTGAATAATAGTGAATATAAGAACAGACATTGGTAGGTTTCCTGTAAACATCAAACACAAAGCTTCTATCCCTTCTATGAACCAAAACATTTAAAAACGGTAATGAAAAATTATTTTCTTCCTCAACGGTGAATTTAATAGAAGGTACCAAATTATTTAACTTGTCTAAAAATATGTTCAAATTTTCGCACATGGGCCAAACACAGAATATGTCATCAACATATTGAAACCAAAGAACCCCCTTAGGCAAAATACCGGGTAATATTTTTACTTCAAAAAATTCCATATATAGGTTGCTAAGTACTGGGGGAAGGGGATTTCCCATAGCCATTCTAAACTTTTGATGGTAATAATTTCCGTTAAAAACAAACTTAAAATCTTTAACGCATAATTTTATCAATTCTAAAATTTTGTCAGAAGCCAAAGGTAAAATATGCTTGGTACCTGGTCTTTGATTTTTCACCTTTCGTACATTTTTGTCACGTGCTGTTTGGTGACTTATTGCTGATATACATGCATACATATATATATATATATATATATATATATATATATATATATATATATATATATATATATATATATATATATATGTGTGTGTGTGTGTGTGTGTGTGTGTGTGTGTGTGTGTTTGTGTGTACTGTTAAGCCTTTTGATCCATACCTGCCTGAATTGAGGGGAGACATCTTTATCATGGGCCTGGATAGTCGTTATGAGCATACTATCGATGTTTTCCAAGACAGCTCCGTCGAACTGCTGAAGCAAAGGAGCGTTGTCGTTGACATCCAAAATGCTCACCTGGATCTTTTTCTCCACACGAGCGTTGTGGTCATTCTGGAGTGAAATAAAGAAAAACAGGAAAAGAATAACTATAAATAAGAATAATTCAATCATCGGTGTAAATTTTAATATGGATATTACCTTTTCATGACATAAAATTCTAAAAAATCCGAGAACTTATAGGATAAAATAATCCTCAAAATCAAATGCAACAATATTCCTACTCATTTCCCTTACCAATCTCTCTCTCTCTCTCTCTCTCTCTCTCTCTCTCTCTCTCTCTCTCTCTCTCTCTCCCATTTCTTTTACATTCACAACGTGTTCCAAATTACTCCTTCTTTACCTTTTCTCTCTCTTTCACCAGCATGGTTTAAAAAGTAATCAATGTAAATTTATGAATTGTTTACGCGAGTCCTTGAAATCCAATGGACCTACTATGAGATTCAGAGCCTTTGTCTCGAGTTTTTCGAAATAATTTTTTTTTTCTGTGCATATCACGAAAAAACCACTTAGCCATAGTATACGTTACATCCCTACCTAACTTTTCGCAGCATTCATTATTACTCATATTAGAAAAAATTATAAGAGTAAAATAAAGCAGCCGAAGCCACTGGCGGAACACTAGTCTAGTGCAGAGCTCTAGTGGATGGGTTCAAAGTTATACGTGACGTAAACATATGACGTCCTGACTCCTCCCACAAGGTGATGACGACAAACAGCTGCCTCTGATATTCTGAATGAATATTCGTACCTTGTTAAGGCTTCAAGAATGGCGGCTATGATAAGTCATTGTCCAAGTGCTTGGCTTGAAGTCTAAATTCTACGTATAATCCAATCTAATCCTATGCAATTGTCTATTCATTACAATGATCGTCGCCGTCATATTAGGAAAAATATCAAAGGAGTTACGACGAATGCCAAAGTTTTCTTTACCTTGTTAATTTATTTTTAATATATAATTTTTCAATGGAGAATTAATGATAGAAAGTAATTTCTCGGATTACTTGTGGAAACCCTTTTCTTCAAGGATTCCAGCACTCGACCTCATGGCATAAATCCTGTATAAATTACTACTACTACCACTACTACCATTACTACAATGTGTAAACAAGGATTATTGGTTGTATTTCATTGTTGCCAGAGATGTAGACTTTTTCTCGAATAGTCAATTATCTGTGGAGGAGGAGGTAAGTTAATGACGTCATAAGTTACGTCATTATACCTTCGAAAGACATTCCTTTGAGTTTGCTGGCGATGTCTACAAGAAGTCGGTGTTACTCTTGTAATTACCAGAATTATGCGACTTTCCTAATACAGAATACAGTCAAAAATTAGGAAGGAATGTAAGATACCCAGTGACAAAGTGTCACCTTTGTCAGGTACGTTGATAAAATTTTATTCCGAAAAAACACCGGGACATCGGCTGTGAACCTCATAGTAGTCGTGGACGTCTTATCAAATAATGTTTGCTGAGAAATTTAGAACAATACTGACAGACAGACAGAGACACACACATATATACATAGTGTATATATATATATATATATATATTATATATATATATATATATATATATATATATATATATATATATATATATATATATATATATATATATATATATATATATATATATATATATATAATATATTATATATTCCTTTCCATTTATGGCGTATCAGCGAATTACATTCCCATGAGAGGGAAATCGTATCTCATGGTCACGTCTGGGATTTAAACCAATTTCCCTGACGACGTCCCCAAAATTTGTCACGGTGCCAGGGGGTTATGTTGCAATTGACTTCAGGGACGTAAATCAAAATAAGTGTTGAGATTTTAACGTAAACAGCAAATTTTTCAATATTATGTGGGAAGCAGAGTTCTGGGGAAGCAACAAATAAAAACCGAACAAAAATACACCTCACCTGGAAATATCAAAGTCACTATGGAAATACGGAGAAACCAGTACACAATGAATACTTTGAATTAAGGAAAAATAATGAAAAGATAAAACCGAAATTGACCTATTGACTACCGGTTGCAAATCGTAGATTTTAATAATTGAACTCTATATTCTGGCTCATTTATACTTTGAGTTGTTGCGCATTAATATGGGTCATGCATGGTGTGTACATTAAATTTGTACAAGTTCATGCATGTAAATTAATGAAAATATAACGGACAAATGTTACTAAGCGCTACTATTAACATAAGAGTAAAAGTACAAAACCCGCAATACTCACAACTACTTGGAGCATCAATGTGTATTCTTGGACAGTTTCAAAATCCAGATTTTTCGTAGCGACAAAAACTGTCGCACCTGTGCTATCGTGGCACTTCCCTGAGTCGTCTTGTCGTCTGTGGGCGATAATAAAAAATCATGAAATCTACCGGCCACTTTTACTGGATCCACTGAAATAGACGGTCATGCAATGAACGCAAATTTCTTCTTTTCGTAGTTCAGAATCGTTTCCTATCGACATCCTTTGATTTATGATTTTATGAAGTTTAGGAGGCTCAAGCCACTGGGACTGGGGCAGTTTCGGCCATTCAGGCCCTAAGACAGTGAAAGAGTTGAACAGCAAGAAAAAGGGATGCAAAAAATAGAAGGAAAGGAAGTATAAGGTTCCAAAAGTGGAACCGGGAGAAAACCCAAGATCCACTAAGCAGCATTAGTTAGACAGGTTGGGTTGCAAGACTGAAGCAAAATAACTAAGGACGGAGGTAAAATAAAAGGCTATATATGAGTTTGGCCAGGGGTCGAAGAGACGCTGCAAACACCCTTTAGTAATGCCCATAGTGCACCAAGCGAGGGTGCACTGAAATTCTATTGAAATTAGTAAAGGATATTAATGAGGGCCTTTCCTTCGTACTCCATTTAGATGAACAATTCTTCACTCCATTCCATTTCCGTTTTTTCAAAGGATTTCAAAGGAAATCGATTTCAAAAATACTATGAAAGTGAGATGATGATCTGTAGTTTTGTGAATATTAGTGATACTTCCTGGACTTCAATATACCTGTCAGAGACTATTCTAGAAAAACAATTACTGACAGTATTAGAAAAGCAAAAAGGAAACTAGAAAACATGGAGGTTATCTGCACTTCCGGTTATATTTCACTACACATCTTCACGCGATAATATAAGAAGGATAACAATTTGAAGATGTAAACGACTTCAAAGACGATGAAGAAAAAACCTAAACAGTAATATCAATAACACAGGCGAAACGACCAGAGGACGTCTGGGTAACAACCGGTTAACAGCCAAAAATTACTTTTTCGAAAATTCTTAATATTAAAAGATAAATTCAATTAGAAAAAACTATTAGATTCTTAATAAGTTAGAAATATGAAGTTCAAGGAACCGCTATTAAATATTAGTGATTTAATATTAGTATATCATTGCCTTATATAAAAGGTACTCCTTTTCACAGGTTAAAGACATTTCCATCAACACATTACCAAATTTGTAAAAACTTTTGCTTTACATGTAAAGATATATACAGAGTTAACGTTATTGCATCCTCTGTATTACAGCGAACTGTCGAATAAATAAGAATGCAATATCCTTAAATGATACTTGAACACCAACTGTATCTTACTGACCTGATAGCAAAAGTACCGTCTGAATTGGTTTCTGGCGTGTTGCCGTTCAGGAGGGTGAAGTAAACAAGTGAGCTGTCTGCGAGGTTGGACCTAATGGGATTTAAAAAGAACACGAATATATATATATAATATATATATATATATATATATATTATATATATATATATATATATATATATATATATATATATATATATATATATATATATATATATATATATATATATATATATATATATATATATATATATGGGATAAAGTTTGGTAATATGCACCGCTTTTATTTTAGTCAAAAGCACCTGTTTTAAAGGCAAAAACTGCATCAATAAACTGTCATAATTATTAGCAAATTTTATTCTTACAAAGCACTTAGATTTACAGAGAGATATAAACCATGTAAATGCCGCAAATTTTTATTCAAAAATGTTAAAAAAAGTAGGTCTTTGGACATGTGGCGCTAATATGATACGGGTGGGGTGGCAATATAAAACATTCTAGAAAATAACTAAAAATAGGCTAATGTTCCTTTTTGAAAATAAAAGAAATAAAATTATTACACAAGACATGAGCCCATCCCTGACAGACTACACACTGAACTCATTTTTCTCTTGATTTAGCTAAACATTGTGGATTTCTCTGAACAAAAAAAATGCATTCTGCATCTTCGCTTCCGGGAATTGTCTCTCCCATAATTTCTTCTAAAGAACTTCCAGAAGACAGACTCATACTTTCTTATACTTCACTATTAGTTTCATCGTGATCTCTCTGACCTTTGGAAAAAAGCTCTTTGTTTACTTTTCACGGTTTTTTCTCCACCAAGACCTTTCTTTTCTTTGATGGTCTTTTGACTCCTTGATGTTTGCTGACACATCGATCTTCTTACTTTTACCTTTGAATGTTGTTTCTT
>NC_061100.1:58986857-58999357 GCF_015104395.2 Macrobrachium nipponense
ATTATGTATGAAAAATCGTAAAGTAACTAAGTCTACGGGAATATCCAGCCTCGTTTCACGGCCAGAAACAGCTCCGTTTCAGGGAATCCCTTCTCACCCCCACTCCCTACAAAGGAGGGGGTTAGGTTGGATAAAACCCCATTACAAACCATCCTAGGGGTCCCTATCATAACCCTGTCAAGTTTCATGCCCATCTGAACAGCCGTTTGGCCGTGATTGAATGACAGACAGACAGACAGACAGACAGACATTACGCCCATTATAGTATGATATATATATAATATATTATATATATATATATATATATATATATATATATATATATATGATATATATATGAAATGTCTGTGTGTGTTCCAGCATAAATCTGAAATGCATCAATCAATATCAACCAAACTGGTAATAATTATGGCTTAAAATCTGGAAAAGAATGCTGGTACCAAACTGGGTTGTGTGTGGGAAGGGAGTGTAATGTAAATATAACCAAAAACAACAGATATTAGTGTCTAAGCCACAGTTTTTTAGGTTTTTGAGAAGAATAGTGACACTCCTGATGCACTTAAAGTCCAAATTCAGCCCAGATAGAAGGGTGTGTGAGGAGTGGGAAGGGGGTGATGTAAAAATAACCGAAAATTACAGATATTAGTGTCTAATCCGTAGTTTTCAAGGTCACTGAAATGAATAGTGACACGCCTGACTCCCTGTAAGTCCAAGTTCAACCCCGATAGGAGGAGGTGTTGAGAAGGGTTGGGAAAGGGATGGTATGAAAAAATAACAGAAAACGACAGATATTAGTGCCTAATACATTGTTTTCAAGGTTGCTGAGACAAATAGTGACACTTCTGATGCCCTTAAGTCCAAGTTCAGCCCTGATTGGAAAGGCTGAGAGAGAAGGTGTGAGAAGGGGATGACACGTAAAAATAACCAAAAACATTAGAAATTAGTGTCTGATCCATAGTTTTCGATGTTGCTAAGATGAGTAGTGATACTTCCATTGCCCTCTAAGTCAAAGTTCAGCCCTGATAGCAAGGGGGGAGGTGGTGAGAAGAGGTGAAAAATAAAATGTAAAAAATGACAGATATTAGTGCCTTAGACCAGTGTTGTCCAAACTGTGGTCCGCGTACCCATGGGGGTACGCAACATAGATCAGGAGGGTACGTGAACAAACAAGGAATACACACAAACACACACACACACACACACACACACACAAGAAACATCCCATCAGTGAACATCAGCCTCACATCTCACATTAAGTTGTGTAAGTATTTTTCAAGCATTTTGTTATCAAATCATCATTTTTATTTGTGTAATAAATTTGAATTTATTGACCAACACTCCTATAATCCAGTCTTTTCAAAATTAATATACTCTTTGCATGATTATCCTAAATAAAACTGAGTTTGGTCAGCCATGGTGGGCGAGGGGGAGGGGTGGTAACAGTAGGAGAAGGTAATAAAGGGTACAATAGGCGAAAATGTTTGGACAACACTGCCTTAGACTATAGTTTCGAGGTCATTGGGATGAATAGAGACATTCTCAATGCCCTTAGAGTCCAAGTTCACACCCGATAGGGATGGGGGTGGGGAGAAGTGGTGCAATATAAAATGTAAAAAATACTGGGCAATGTAACTGAAGCAACTATCTTAACAGGAAAGAGAGAGAGAGAGAGAGAGAGAGAGAGAGAGAGAGAGAGAGAGAGAGAGAGAGGGGGTTTATCGGTCTGTCAGTCACAGTTTCAGAGTTTTTCCAGCAGCGCTGGGTTGGTCAGCTAGTGTACATATATATATATATATATATATATATATATATATATATATATATATATATATATATATATATATATATATATCTATATATATATATACTACCCTGTGGTAGGGGTGTAAGAATACTACCACCATAGGTTCTGCATGTTGTAAAAGACAATTAATAGGACAGCTGCTGCCTTGCAGTCTTACTTTTAAGTCAAAGGCGAGGCCCACTGCCGATAACTGTGGTTGATGAAAGCAAGGGTATGTGGTCATAAAAGCCCCTTTGCAAAATAATAAACCATGCCAGATGTTGTAGGGAACGGTGTATCAGGCAACCGACCCCATAGTGTAGAGATAACAGTGGGACGGTAGAGGGAGATATATATATATATATATATATATATATATATATATATATATATATATATATATATATATATATATATGTAAGTGTTACATAATAAAAATATGGAATGTTATTCCATATATATAAAAAACTAAAACTATGATTAATTAAAACCAGTGACCCAAGAGGTCAACCAGATTGCTTGCAGGAATGTGATCAGACCAGAGACGATAAAGTATGCTAAGATGACGTATACAATAAAGTAGGCTAAGATGACGTGCCGTCACCTGTGGTCCTTCATTTGTTTTGAAAACATTAGTCCAAGCTTCCTGCTTGAGACAACTACCGCGACCTATAATTCAAACGGCCTACGTGATTTGTAATCTATGTCATCTGTGTGATGTTCGTATGTTCGAGCTACTGTCTGCTCCTTTATGATTTGTAAACGAGATTGTAGTCAGATATGAATTAGCCATCATCATTGGCAGATCTGTACAATCCTTCGTGTTTTCTACTAGAACCTCACATCAGAAAGAGATCGAATGAAGTTATAACTATCATCATGAGTTTAACATATCTCCGTCGTCATAACACAAGAAGACATTGACTTCGTAAGTGATCATCAAACCCCAAGACACTCCAATGATTATGGAAGTGCATAACCAACCGACTTAGCGAAAGATTATCGCAAGTCTAACATAACCTCACAGGGCGCCTTATTATACAAGGCAAACAGCCCTTACATTATATATGTATATATATTATATATATATATATATTATATATATATATATATATATGATATATATATATATATATATATAATAATAAATATTATATTTAATTATATTAAATAATATTATATAATACCTATAGTATATATATATATATTATATATTATAATATATTATATAATATAATAATATATATATATAATTATATATATATAATATAATATATATATATATATAATTATATATAAATACTTATCACATCACCGTGATTCATAAAAATCATTCGAGCTATAAATGTCCTTTAATATCTAATTCGCTCTACCTCGGAACTGATATTTTTTCATATATGTGCTGAAGGGGAATTTTTAGTTGATAATAATTTCGTCCACCCATGGGATCGAACCACCGTCCAGTGGACGGGAAACGACTCGATATCGTCACTGTCCGTACTGATTTCGTTTCCTGTCACTGGACGGTGGTTCGATCCCATGGGGGGACGAAATTATTATCAACTAAAAATTCCCCTTCGGTACATATATGAAAATATATCAATTCCGAGGTAGAGCGAATTAGATATTAAAGGACATTTTTAGCTCGAATGATACATACATACATACATACACACACACACACACACACACACATATATATATATATATATATATATATATATATATATATATATATATATATATATATATATATATATATATATATAATTTATTGAATTGTCTGCACAAGGAGTCTCTCAATGTAGCGTTCAGAATAAAGATTATAAGGATTCATGGTTAAGTATACAAAGGCAAAATAAAAAAATCATTTATAACAACACTAAATATATATACAAATAACTGAATATTTATACACCCATGAAGGAAACATACCACACAAACACATGACCATACACATACGAATTATACCAAAGGTAAACAAATAAAAACATACAATTAAACCTTCACAATGATCTTTCCCGAACAAAGAACGTAAAACAATGAAAAAGCACACACACACATGATGCAGTTAAATGAAGGAAGTGAATAAATGACAGCTGTATCGACTTTGCTGTCATTCTGAATGAGTCTGTCAGGTCCGTATAATGTTCTAATTAAGTGGCAATTACCAACATAAAGAGTGACATTTTAGAAACGGAAATAAAAAAAAGTAATGGAATCATATCATTACTACGACACTCATGGGGCCATCAAGTAACTCGTGTTTGCGTATGCATGTTTCTTTGTTTTATATGATTTTGGTAGGGTTTGCGCGAACACCTTTGGAATAGGAAACTAGTTTGACCACGAATTCAAGTTTTATATTTTGAATCTTTGCGGCGGATCTCACAGCATTAGAAATGCAGAAGCATTTCCGCTATCATTAAAAGAATAATGTACATGGAAATGTTCTGGTACTATCCACGTATGAAAATTTAAGTGAATACATATCTTGCATCCTTATGGCCACGGCCATAGGATTACTGGCGATTATAATTGATAAATGGGAAACCGGTCCTGGAAACCTTGTGATAAGAGAGAGTAAACAGAGATTCGAGCATAATAGACAATAATGAGTTCCTAGACTGACTTTTACCAGTTTGGGATTGATTGAATTCATATGGACATAAAAGGGCTTTAAATGAGGTCACTGCAAACGAGCACAAAATTTGTTACTTAGGAACAAAGAGAGTAGGAAATGGACTAGAAATTATATGAAAAGAAGTTTGCTCTCTTTCAACAAAATGGGCCTTTTTTTGACCATCAGTGATGACAGAGCATATTTTAAGCAAATGAATACTAAAATGCTGAATGATAAGGAAGCAGAGAATTCCAGGCTAATTTGAGATGAATATGGAATGGTAATAAACTCCAAGTGAAAATTTATGTTTAAGAGACAACCGTGCGTTATATTACCTCGTTTAAAAACTTTTCGGAGATAGGACTACTATGTACTCGACATTCCCTCTGTTTAACTTCTAAAGGAGATCTGGGCCGAGAGGTTATCTCATACTTTCCTTGAAGAACTTTCATTGCTTAGTCCAGAAACCGACCTTATTTGACCGATGAATGCTGTCTATTCTAGTATTACTGATCCAGTAGTTATTTCCCCCATTTTGCTTAATCCGCCTATGAAATTCTTACTCTATGGAAGCTTGTTTTACAAGTTGATGGTAGTTCATGGACGACATCAAGCTGTATGGTAAGAGCATCAAGGAAATAGATACCCTAATCCAGACTGTAAGGATTTTATCTGGGGACATCAGGATGGAGTTTGGAATAGAAAAATGCGCCTTAGTCAACATACAAAAAGGCAAAGTAACAAGGACTGAAGGGATAAAGCAACCAGATGGGAACAACATCAAACACATAGATGAGACGGGATACAAATACCTGGGAATAATGGAGGGTGGGGATATAAAGCATCAAGAGATGAAGGACAAGATCAGGAAAGAATACATTCAGAGACTCAAGGCGATACTCAAGTCAAAACTCAACGCCGGAAATATGATAAAAGCCATAAACACATGGGCAGTGCCATTAATCAGATACAGCACAGGAATAGTGGAATGGACGAAGGCAGAACTTCGCAGCATATACCAGAAAACGAGGAAACATATGACAATACACAAAGCACTACAACCAAGAGCAAATACGGACAGACTATACATAAGACGAAAGGAAGGAGGGAGGGGACTACTAAGCATAGAGGACTGCGTCAACATCGAGAACAGAGCACTGGGGCAATATATGAAGACCAGTGAAGACGAGTGGCTCAAGAGTGCATGGGAAGAAGGACTGATAAAAGTAGACGAAGACCCAGAAATATACAGAGACAGGAGAAAGACAACCAGAACGGAGGAATGGCATAACAAACCAATGCACGGAAAATACATGAGACAGACTAAAGAACTAGCCAGCGATGACACGTGGCAATGGCTACTGAGGGGAGAGCTCAAGAAGGAAACTGAAGGAATGATAACAGCGGCACAAGATCAGGCCCTAAGAACCAGATATTTCCAAAGAACGATAGATGGAAATAACATCTCTCGCATATGTAGGAAGTGCAATACGAAAAATGAAACCATAAACCACATAGCAAGCGAATGTCTGGCACTTGCACAGAACCAGTACAAAAAAGAGGCATGATTCAGTGGCAAAAGCCCTCCACTGGAGCCTGTGCAAGAAACACCAGCTACCTTGCAGTAATAAGTGGTACAAACACCAACCTAAAGGAGTGACAGAGAACGATCAGGCAAAGATACTCTGGGACTATGGTATCAGAACAGATAGGGTGATACGTGCAAATAGACAAAATCAAGAAGAAAGTATCACTCATTGATGTCGCAATACCATGGGACACCAGAGAAAGAAAGGGAAAAAATGGATAAGTATCAAGACCTGAAAATAGAAATAAGAAGCATATGGGATATGCCAGTGGAAATTGTACCCATAATCATAGGAACACTAGGTACGATCCCAAGATCATTGAAAAGGAATCTGGGAAAACTAGAGGCTGAAGTAGCTCCAGGACTCATGCAGAAGAGTGTGATCCTACAAACGGCGCACATAGTAAGAAAAGTGACGGACTCCTAAGGAGGCAGAATGCAACCCGGAACCCCACACAATAAATACCACCCAGTCAAATTAGAGGACTGTGATAGAGCAAAAAAAAAAAGGAAAAATAATAATAATAATAATAATAATAATAATAATAATAATAATAATAATAATAATAATAATAATAATAATAATAATAATAATATAACTGCTGCTTCAGCACTATTAATCTTATAAAGAGTCTTCTCTATCTTTCTGATGACGGCTTTCTCGTTGTTGCTTAGACTGGCAAGCAACGCACCAAAGGGCATGGTAAAATTCGGTTGAGTCATTTGATTTATTATTGCTTATACAACTGTCGATCAGGAGGAAACGTCGCGTTAGAGAGAGAGAGAGAGAGAGAGAGAGAGAGAGAGAGAGAGAGAGAGAATTGTATAAGCAATAATAAATCAAATGACTCAACCGAATTTTACCATGCCCTTTGGTGCGTTTGGCTTGCCAGTCTAAGCAACAACGAGAAAGCCGTCCATCAGAAAGATAGAGAAGACTCTTTATAAGATTAATAGTGCTGAAGCAGCAGTTATTTTTAACAAACATGTCTACGAGAGGGTCTCCTTCCGAATAATAATAATAATAATAAATAATAATAATATAATAATAATAATAATAATAATAATCGAACAAAAACTTCTTTCAGTTTTCCTCTGAAGATTGAAATAGATTACATCGATAAAAGCTTTGATGGATAAGCATACCCGGAATGTTTCAGAAAAAGGGTGCTCAACAAAGCTAGGGAGATTTTTTACAGAGCAAATGTGGAGAGTACATGGAATAAAGAAAACAAGAAAATAGTTGCCCTCCCTTTTATGCCCAAAATGACACAAATCACTTCAAAAATGAAAAAGAGTACATATAAAATTGTGTATACCTTTGATAATACCGTAAAAAACAAAGTATGTAAAAATAAATTGGAAGGAGAAGATAGTAATACAGATGATGTAGGGGGGTATACATTATCAATTGCAGCAATTGTGGAGAAAAAAATGTGAGGGAATCGGGTAGGGGAATAAGGACTAGAATCCAAGAACACAGAAGGGCAGTACAGCTTAACTCTCAGGGGAGTGCTATAGCTAGGCACTGTTGGGAAAATGACCATAGGATGGATTTTAAAAACAGTGGGTTTATATACAAAAGCAATAAAATCAGTCATAGGAGGGTAGAAGAAGGAGCACTCATCAAAGGGATTAAAGTAATAGAAGGAAACAAAGGTTTTACCTCAGAAGATCCCATAACCCGAGCTTTGATATTAAAAGAAGCTAAGATTGACCCTTCTGACCTGGAGATTAGGTTTTCTGCCCAACAGACTGTTGGTGACCATTCACTTACCACAAGGGTTAATCCCATTGACCATCAGTTTAGGATATCAGAGCGACAAGAGGGATTAGCAACCCTCAAGGAAACCAGAACAGCCATCATTCAACAAGAAGTTCCAGAAGACTGCCTGGCCTTGACCCAGGCTGACAACCTACGCATCTCTTGAAAAAGGGCCAAATATAGGGCCTGAAAGTACTCGAGTGATGAGTAAAATAAAATGTAAATTCTTATAAGTAAACACGTTATACATAGTAATTTTGTGGGTTTCTTTTGCAACAACAACAATAATAATAATAATAATAATAATAATAATAATAATAATAATAATAATAATAATAATAATAATAATAATAATGACAAAAGTACTACAGAAGATGGATGCCGGGTACCAACTCAAGAAAAGAGGCAACAGAATCAACCATCTGATGCTCATGGGCGACTTCAAGCTGTATGGTAAGAGCATCAAGGAAATAGATACCCTAATCCAGACTGTAAGGATTGTATCTGGGGACATCAGGATGGAGTTTGGAATAGAAAAATGCGCCTTAGTCAACATACAAAAAGGCAAAGTAACGAGAACTGAAGGGATAAAGCTACCAGATGGGAGCAACATCAAACACATAGATGAGACAGGATACAAATACCTGGGAATAATGGAAGGAGGGGATATAAAACACCAAGAGATGAAGGACACGATCAGGAAAGAATATATGCAGAGACTCAAGGCGATACTCAAGTCAAAACTCAACGGCGGAAATGTGATAAAAGCCATAAACACATGGGCAGTGCCAGTAATCAGATACAGCGCAGGAATAGTGGAATGGACGAAGGCAGAACTCCGCAGCATAGATCAGAAAACCAGGAAACATATGACAATACACAAAGCACTACACCCAAGAGCAAATACGGACAGACTATACATAACACGAAAGGAAGGAGGGAGAGGACTACTAAGTATAGAGGACTGCTTCAACACCGAGAACAGAGCACTGGGGCAATATCTGAAAACCAGTGAAGACGAGTGGCTAAAGAGTGCATGGGAAGAAGGACTAATAAAAGTAGACGAAGACCCAGAAATAAACAGAGACAGGAGAATGACAGACAGAACAGAGGACTGGCACAACAAACCAATGCACGGACAATACATGAGACAGACTAAAGAACTAGCCAGCGATGACACATGGCAATGGCTACAGAGGGGAGAGCTAAAGAAGGAAACTGAAGGAATAATAACAGCGGTACAAGATCAGGCCCTAAGAACCAGATATGTTCAAAGAAAAATAGATGGAAATAACATCTCTCCCATATGTAGGAAGTGCAATACGAAAAATGAAACCATAAACCACATAGCAAGCGAATGCCCGGCACTTGCACAGAACCAGTACAAAAAGAGGCATGATTCAGTGGCAAAAGCCCTCCACTGGAGCCTGTGCAAGAAACATCAGCTACCTTGCAGTAATAAGTGGTACGAGCACCAACCTGAGGGAGTGATAGAAAAACGATCAGGTAAAGATCCTCTGGGACTATGGTATTAGGACGGATAGGGTGATACGTGCAAACAGACCAGACGTGACGTTGATTGACAAAGTCAAGAAGAAAGTATCACTCATTGATGTCGCAATACCATGGGACACCAGAGTTGAAGAGAAAGAGAGGGAAAAAATGGATAAGTATCAAGATCTGAAAATAGAAATAAGAAGGATATGGGATATGCCAGTGGAAATCGTACCCATAATCATAGGAGCACTAGGCACGATCCCAAGATCCCTGAAAAGGAATCTAGAAAAACTAGAGGCTGAAGTAGCTCCGGGCCTCATGCAGAAGAGTGTGATCCTAGAAACGGCACACATAGTAAGAAAGTGATGGACTCCTAAGGAGGCAGGATGCAACCCGGAACCCCACACTATAAATACAACCCAGTCGAATTGGAGGACTGTGATAGAGCAAAAAAAAAAAAAAAAAAAAGATATCGCTGAGGTTAACACCGTTGAGAAGACATTTTGAATACAATTAAAGATATTTTACTCGTGAAACACCTACTGAAGATTTCCTCTCTCGGTTTTCAGTATGCAAATTTGGACGATTCTCTAAGTGAACCTTAATTCTACTAAATGACTATTTAACTAGTGACGTTCCTAACGCTTCAGTAAGGGCAGCACGAAATCCCTCTCCGAAGCATCTAAATTATATCCTTCGTCTCCTTTATTAAAATTTATCACTCCTAATCTCAATACTTAGCATGGTAATGACTATTACAGGATTAATCTGCCGCTCTTGCTCTACATTTTGAAGCTGTTCTGACGTTCCGAGCTCTCTCTCTCTCTCTCTCTCTCTCTCTCTCTCTCTCTCTCTCTCTCTCATGTTTGCTTTGCTATGCTAGAGAGCTCGGAGGAGTAGACATAGTTTGTTCCCCCACCTCTCTCTCTCTCTCTCTCTCTCTCTATTTCGTTCTTTTTTCTTTCCTTCGGTCTCTTTCTCTCCATCTCTCCCTCTCTCCCTCCTGTTTGCATTGTTATTTCAGACAACTTGGAAGAGCAGACGCAGTATTCACCAACATATCTGAAAACTCTTCATACGATTGAACGATTTGTTTGGTGGAAACTTATCTTGGTACTAGAACAAAGAGATTTCAAGACATATATTACACTTTACAACAGTAAAATTAAAATCTGTGTAATTCTCTAATGGTTTTGATTGTATTTTAAACCGAAAATGGTCAGCATTTACATCGAGTTTTTTTTATTTTTTATTTTCCTGTTGTAAAGGATGCCATATAAATCATATGTCAGAACAACTATAGTTATATATATATATATATATATATATATATATATTTATATATATTATATATATATATATCTCATACATTCGGCCTATTAAAACACTTTGGTTTAAAGGTAAGGACTATTTCGGTGGACTGACTCCCATAGTTATTAATTAGTGAATGACAGAAGAAGTTACATATGCGAAATATATTGTGGGAGATATGCCCTTAGGTGATGATTGGGGTCACTGGTAAGCTAATCCACTTCATCATTGCCTTATGGAAGATATTGTCTATATGGTCAGTCCCATGCTCCATTTGAAAAATAGACTCCCTTTTCACTAATAACGTCTTTCTGTTTGGTGATAACTTTTACTGTCAAAAATTCGGTTGCAGTATGGGGAGTATGCCCAGTCCTGTGTTAACAAACTTATAAATGGAGTATCTTGAAACAGTAATTATAAACCCTATCAAACCTGCAGATATGATTTGGCTCCATTATGTAGATGACATCTTAACATACTGGAAAAGCAAGTGGGGTGATTTTGATGTCTTTCTATAAAAATTAAATTCCTTGGTCCCGAGCATTGAATTTAAAGTAGAACGGGAAAACAATACCTAAATCCTATTTTTAGATGTCTTAATCATCAGAGGTAATAACAACTACAAATTTACTGTCTTCAGGAAAGTGAAATTCTCACTTTTATACATATATTTTTTTACATATATCATGACATTTAAATTAAACTCGGCATAGCAAGTAACTTATTTCTTAAAGCCTTGAGAATTTTCTCCCAAGATTTTCTTAACAAAGAACGTGAAACAATGAAAAATCAACTTACCTTGTTAAAATACCCCAAGCACATAATAGAAAAAGCCATACATAAAGCAAATAGCATTTTTTACAAACCCACAGAAAACAAAGAAAAGGTAAAATTCACAAACAAAATTATAATGACTCGTGGATAATTGACAAGAGATCACACAAACTTTAGGCTGCCCTAACCCTTTCGTCTTCACTTATCTGAATACATTGGGGAAATCCTTGATTAACATTCAATAGAAACCAGTTTCTAAAGGTGTAGACATCTATGAAATCCCCTGAAGGGATTGTGATGTCATACTATGGATTCCCAGGAAAATCTCTCTTGGAAAGATTAACTCAGATATGGACAACATAGTTTGGCACTTTCCCATCATATAAAGAACACTAACCATACCAACCATTGGAACTCATCCCAAATTTTACCAAAAGCAGTGTTTGATAGAAATGTCAGATGGTAGAATCTTCACTGATAAAACCAAAAAATAATTGGATCAACCAATCCATTGGAGCCTGGGACTCCGACCGTATGGACAATATCTTCCTTAAGAAAATGATGAAGCAGATTAAGACAATTGAAAGAACCAATGTCAGCTTAGCGGTGACCCAGACATCACCTAAGGGCATATCTCCCACGATACATTTTGCAAATGTAACTTCTGTCATTCACTACTTCATGAGAGTGGGAGTAGTCCTCCGAAATAGTCCTTGGCTTAAACCAAAGTGTTTTAATAGGTCTTTTATACTTGAAGCATATCTTGTTTTAACAGAAGAATTTATTTACATAAATATATATATATATATATATAATATATATATATATATATATATATATATATTATATATATATATATATATATATATATATATATATATATATATATATAATATATATATATATACACACACACACACACACACACACACACACACATACACACACACACACATATATAATATATTATATATATATATATATATATATATATATATATATATATATATATATATATATTCTTGCAATTCCACAATGGTCCCGTGGGTGAAGTATATAAGAGATCCTCTCCTGAAAATGAAAGAAGGAGGTACCAAGACTTTCAACTTTTATTCCAAAGTCATCTTCAGGGTACCGAACAATTTTAAGAGAACAACTT
>NC_061100.1:59011857-59016857 GCF_015104395.2 Macrobrachium nipponense
GCTTACTCTTATCAAATATGCATTTCGTTCTGGAATGTTAAGAAAATTTTTAATAATCGATATTTATGGCAGAGAAGACCCAAATGGTTTCTTCACTCTGGCTTGTAGAAAGGTTTCTAGTGTGTTGTCTTCCAAGATTAGTAGATTATATAGATTTTCATGTAGAGGTAGTATTATTGCTGATGATCACAAACTTATAAATACAATGCCTACTCCATTGCAGTAACTACAGGTCAATTTCTATTCTCTCTGTGCTCTCCAAAGTTGCAGAAAGATTTATTTCTAAGCCAATATACTAGCACGTGGAATCCAAAAGATTCTTAGATAATAGCATGCAAGAAGCAGTTAGGTATCTGCGGTACTCTTGCTCTTAGATTTGCCATGCAATGTACAAGTGAATCATGGTAAGGCGTTAGAGTGAAGAGTAATTCAAATAGATTTAGCATTGCTTTTGATTAGTGAATCATAAGGCACTTATTTTCAAACTTCAAAATCTTGGAGTAGGTGGAAATATTTGGGATTACTTAAAGATTTCCTGACAGGTAGGCAGCAGCGAATTGCTGTTGATGTGTTCTTGAGCAAACTAAGGCCTATTGTCTCTGATGTTCCACAAGTTAGGTCCTTTGTTATTTCAAGTGCATGCAAAATGATATGGCTGTCGGCCTGAAAATCCCAGATTGTTCAGCATGCCGATGATGCTAAACTTGTGGCTGTAGTAATTACTCCAGTTATAAGAAATAAGGATTCCAATAGTCTCAATCGCAACATTGAGCGTATTAGTGGATGGGGGGAGGGTATGAGGCTAAACTCCATGGAAACGAAAACACTAATGCTTAGTAGATCTCGTCCAAAATTTTCTTCCCATCCTCCTTTCAAGTGTAATGAGTCTGAAACTTTGACTAAACGTGGTGTAACTTTTGACTCACATCTTACTTTTGAGATACATCTAATGAAAGTGTCAGTAAATGCCACACTGAAGTTAAGTATAATATATAAGGCCTCACAATGATAAGATCAACGGCCATTTGTCCTTCCTTTACAGGAATACTAACCCTGCTCAGCCAGAAATTTATCCTTATTCTTACATTAGCAGTTATGACTTGCACAATCTTTGGTTGGTCTCCTGTTGCTTAATTCTTCATAAGTTGTGTCTTAACGGAAAACTTCCTGTATCGATATACCCAATTCCCTTTTCCTGTCGAGAGCAACCAGATTTTCTGAACAGCAGCAATAGTATGCAGTAAATGTGCCACGCTGTCGAACTTTCCAGTTCCAGAGATCTTTTATTCTTCACACCGTTGGACTGTGGAACAGTCTCCCTAATGTTGTGCAATTAGAACCTCAAAAGTTCAAGCGAAGATGCAATGCATTATTATTTTAAAACAAATCACCTGTACGTTCGTAATTCTATCTCTCTTTTTTTTTTTTGTATTTTCTGTTATCTTTTGTAATTTCTTCCAGAGGAATTCTACATTTTCGGAATTTGTTTTTGAAGTTAGTGGCCCCTGCAGGCTTATTTCGCATGAATAAAACTGGTATCAACGTCCTAGAATCATTCATGGTAATCAATCCCTCTCGCCCATATTTTTAATATCCCCAAACAACACATCAGGATAGAGTTTCCTTCTGCCTCATAATATCCAGCAGGGGTTCTTTCATGTATGAACAATCACAATAGTTGGCAGATCTGTTAATACCCTTTTAAGAAAACTTTATACCCTTCCACCTAAAATACACAGGGGATTTTTTTTACATAGATTAACATCCCCATGAGTAACATAAAACAATCTGACTAGACGCAGAATTATTATTTACTAAAGTCCCGATAACCAACACGTTATGTTTGTTAAATAGAAAGTTACAAACACATGAAGAACAATTCCTTCTTGGCACTGAAAAATCTTTAAAACTGATTAATCTATGGGCAACTAACAATGTCTCTTTCTTTTAACAGTAACTTTAATATACAAAAGGTTCGCAAGAAGGGAGGGTGGGGTGCTGCCCTCACTTCTTGGGAGCCTTTACATGGAATATTTTGAAAGGGAAATGTTGCAGTCTTTTACAACCGGTAATGTGAAAAATTTACATTCTGGGACAATAAGTCGAAAGATTTCAATGAATATTTAATAAACAAAATTCGCTAGTCTCGACAATTAAATTTAAAACAGGATGTGACAAGGACGGTAGATTGCCTTTCACAGTATATAGGAAGCCTCCTCTCGCTGTTTCCTTTATTTACTATCTAAATCATCAGGATATTTCCGTCAAGATCATGGTCGGCTGCAATTTGTTTCTCGAGGGCTTGGGATATGTTCGCATAGGATCTAGGGAAAGAAGTAGATACGATCCGTCAGCATCTAACGCAATTGCCGTACTCAGCCTACGTTTTCGAAAATATTATCAAGTGTAAAAAAATATTACACACACACACACACACACACACACACATATATATATATATATATATATATATATATATATATATATATATATATATATATATATATATATATATATATATATATATACATGTATATATATATATATATATATATATATATATATATATATATATATATATATATATATATATATATATATATATATATATATAGACGGAGATAGGCTCAGACCACAAGCCTCTGGGTTTTAAACTTTGTGTACAAGATTTTTCAACATACATAGTAGCAGAGACCAATAATCGCAGAATAACTTACGAGGTTAGAAATAATGATGAATATAAAGTTCGAAGCGAGAAGTCACTAAAAGAAATAGAGCTTCCAGTTGAGGCAATTGTCTGTAGAACAAGGGGATGCAGAGACAGAAACCATGTATTTCTCATTGAAACATTTGCTGTCGATCTTGTTGAGGCATTGATTAAGAGTGGAGATCCAAAAAATACCGGGGAGGTACATAAAAGTCATGGAATACCAGGCTGGAATGAAAACGTCAAATTACACCACGTTACAGCCAGACAAAAGTATTTATTATGGAAGGAAATGGAAATGCCGAGATCGGGTGTGCAATACGATAAGATGGTCCTGTCTAAACGAAATTTTAAAAAGGCACTCAAAGTCTGCAAGAAGACGGTAAACAAAACAACAAAGGAAAAAATTGCTAGAGATATGAGCAGGAGAAATCCTTAAAAAGAAAAACAATAAACAAAATAAGAAAGAAAACTAACCACCAAACTACCGGTTAGTATTGATGGAATAAGAGGAGAGTCAAACATAGCAGAAGGTTGGAAGAATCATTATTCTCATATTATGGAAGGTACGAACCATCCACAAATGTCTTTGTCGATGGAAAATGAAGATGAAGAAAGCACCATACCAATTGTTTCCGTTAAAGACGTTCAAGATGCTTTAAAATCCCTTTCGTTAAATAGTGCCCCGGGCCTGGATGGAATCACAGGGAATCACTTACGATATGCCCATCCAACTCTGTATGTGCATCTGTCACTTTTGTTCACTTGTTTGTTCAGGCATCATATTTATCAAAAAGCTGACTGAAATAAAAATTCTGAATTTAGTTAAGGATTACCATAAGTCTCTCTCTGATAAGAATAACTATCGTCCAATAGCCCTTGCCTCTATTATTTCTAAGCTATTAGAATGCATCATCCTACAAAGATGCAAAGACTTGTTAACAACTTCGGATAATCAATTTGCTTATAAAACTAAACACAGCACTGATATGGCCCTTTTTCTTTTTAAACAAACATGCCAGTTTTATAGGTCAAAAAATACTCCAGTTTTTGTATGCGCAATGGATATGTCCAAGGCTTTTGATAGAGTGTGCATGAAAGATTATTTCAAATTTTAAAGAGAAGACGTGTGCCATTTTACATTATAGCACTGCTACAGTACTGGTACAAAACTCAGGACTTTAGAGTAATGTGGGGCAATAGTCTTTCCTCTCCTTTTAAACCCAGTTGTGGTATTAGACAGGGTAGTGTTCTATCAGCACTTCTGTTTGCCGTATATGTGGATGACTTAAGTACAAAGGTCCTCAGCAGGGAAGGTGGTTGCACAGTGGGAGAGGTTAAGGTGAATCATATCTTTTATGCAGATGATATAATACTTTTAGCCCCATCTTTAAAAGCGTTGCAAATACTCATAGATAAAAGTATGAAATATTTGAAGTACCATTATCTTGAAGCCAATCCTTACAAGACCAAAGTTCTTGTTATAAACCCAGGAATTTTGTCATTTAGTGAACAGTCACTCTATATTAATGACGTCAGGTTGGAAGTCGTTAAGTCATGTAAATATCTCGGCATGAATATTAATGACATTCTGAAGGACGATGACCATATTGCATCACTCTATCGAGGGCAATGCTTGCGAGGCAATATGTTGCTAAGGAACTTTCATATGTGCAATGATGAGGCAAAAGTGCATTTGTTCAGATCTTTCTGTACTTCCCTGTATTGTATGCCTCTGGCAATGAAATGTAAAAATGAAACCCTACGAAAACTTAAGGTATGTTATAATAACTCTTTTAGGTACCTGATGGGAATAGAAAGGTTTTCAAGAGTAAGTGGACACTTTGTTTCTTTAGGAATACCAACATTTGATGAATTAGTGAGAAAATGTTGTTTCAAAGAGCAAAGAGTTCAAAAAACCACTTAATTCGTGCAATTTTTAACAGTGATAGTTTTAAAAAATCATTAGATTTTAAAGAGTGGTCTAAACACATTTTCTGTGTTTAGACCTTTTGTTTTATTCCTAATATATTTGTATATAACTATTAATTTTATCATAATATTTTGTATATGGCTCTACAGCTGAAATAAAAAATTTTAATTTGAATTTGAATATATATATATATATATATATATATATATATGTATATATATATATATATATGATATATATATATATATATATATATATATATATATATATATATATATATATATATATATATATATATATATACTACACTGGTCCCACAAATAAAAACAAATAGATTTTAACCAGATAAAGTTTCCTTAT
>NC_061100.1:59021857-59026857 GCF_015104395.2 Macrobrachium nipponense
CTCGGAATTAATATATTTTCATATATGTTAACCGAAGGGGCATTTTTTAGTTGATATTTTTAGAATAGAATTGCTAGCCGATAGCAACCCCCCTCTTTTATTAGCCCCCAGGCAATGCCAGCACCGATTCACGGGTTAGTTGACTATTGTCGGCAAGGCATGATCAAGCCAGTGACTTTGAAAATGCAGGTTCGATGCTGGAGTCCATCACTTTTCTTACTAAGTGCGCTATTTCTAGTAGGACACTCTTCTGCATGAGTCCTGGAGCTACTTCAGCATTCAGTTTTTCCAGGTTCCTTTTCAGGGATCTTGGGATCTTACCTAGTGTTCCTATGATTATGGGTAAAATTTCCACTGTGATATCCCATATCCTTTTTATTTCTATTTTCTGGTCTTGATACTTATAATTTTTTTTATCTTTCTTTCGCATCTAAACTAGTGTCCCATGAGTGATACTTTCTTCTTGATTTTGTCAATCAACATCACATCTGGTTTATTGGCACGTACCACCCCATCTGTTCTGATTCCATAGTCCCAGAGGATCTTTGCTGATTGTTTTCTATCACTCTCTCAGACTGGTGTTCATACCACCTATTACAGCAAACTAGCTGGTGTGTCTTACACTGGCCCCAGTGGAGGGCTTTTGCTACTGAATCATCCCTCTTTTTTTTTTGGTTCTGTACAAGTGTCAGACATTCACTTTCTATGTGGTTTATGGTCTCGTTTTTCATATTGCATTTCCTGCATATGGGTGAGATGTTATTTCCATCTATCGTACTTTGAAAATGTCTGGTTCTTAGGGTCTGATTTTGTGCCGCTGTTAGTATTCCTTCTGTTTCCTTCTTCAGTTCTCCCCTCTGCAGCCATTGCCATGACTCATTACTGGCCCGTTCTTTAGTCTGTCTCATGTACTGTTTGTGCATTGGTTGTCATGCCATTCCTCCGTTCTGTTTGTCATTCTCCTGTCTCTGTATATTTCTGGGTCTTCATCTACTTTTTATTAGTCCTTCTTCCCATGCACACCTAGCCTGATTTTCTGATATTGCCCCAGTGCTCTGCTCTTGATGTTGATGCAGTTCTCTATGCTTAGTAGTCCTCTCCCTCCTTCCTTTCGTGTTACATACAGTCTGTCTGTATTTGCTATGGGGTGTAGTGCTTTGTGTATTGTAATGTGCTTCCTAGTTGTCTGGTCTATGCTGCAGAGTTCAGACTGCATCCACTTCACTACTTTTGCGCTGTATCTGATTACTGGTACTATCCATATGCTTATGGCTTTCATCATATTTCCGGAATTGAATTTTGACTTGAGTATCTCCTTAAGTCTGGATATATTCTTTCCTGATTTGTCCTTTATCTCTCCTTCTATTATTTCCAGGTATTTGTATTCAGTCTCATTTATGTGTTTGATGCTATTCCCATCTGGTAGCTTTATCCCTTCAGTCCTTGCCACTTTGCTTTTTGTTTGTTGACCAAGGCACATTTCCCTATCCCAAACTCCATCCTGATGTCAGTAGATACAATCCTTACTGTCTGGATTAGGATATCTATATCCTTGATGTTCTTCCCATACAGCTTGATGTTGTCCATGAACATCAGATGGTTAATTCTGTTGCCTCCTTTCTTGAGTTGCTACCCAGCTTCCATCTTCTGCAGTACTTTTGTCCTGGGAATCATGGCTACTATGAAAAGTACTGGGGGCAGTGAGTCACCTTTAAAGATCCTTCTCCTGATGTTAACCTCAGCTAGTCTTATCCCAGAGCTTGTAAGTATTGTATTCCAGTTTGAGAATTTTATTCTTTAGGACGATGATGCTGTTTTCCTCTGCTCCATATATTTTCAGGCATTCTATTAGCCATGTATCATGTTGAAGGCTTTCTTGTAGTCAATCCATGCTATGCTTAAGTTGGTTGGTTTTTCTTCTCGTTCTGTTCTTCATTACCATTTTGTCTATCAGTAACTGGTCTTGTGTGCCCCTACTCTTTCTTCCGCAGCCTTCCTGTTTGTTGGGGGATAGTGTCTGTATCCTCTCGGCAGTTTTATAATAAGACTTTCACTGATGATACCTGTTAGTAACTTCCACATTACTGGTAGGCAGGTGATAGGCCTGTAGTTACTTGCTATATTTCCCTTGTTCTTGTCTTTCTGCACAAAGGATGTTTTCCCTTTGGTCATCCATTTGGGTGCATGGTGGTTTGTGATACAATGCTGGAGTTTTTCTGCTATTCATGGGTGTAGGGCCTTGAATTTTTTAGAGCCAGAATCCATAGACTTCGTCGGGACCTCTGTCTTTCCGGTTGGGCATTTTCTTTAATTGTTGTCTGATTGTGTCTGTTATGATCTTGGCGAATCTTTGTCTTATTTTCCCCATTTCCTCTGCCTTGTCTTCCTGGAGCCATTTTGTATGTTGGTTTTGTGATACCCGATTGCTCCATATGTTTTCCCAGAGTCTCTGACTTAGCTTGGCTTCAGGAATGCCCTGATGGTTGTCATCCTCTCTTAACTGGCTGTATAGTCTTTTTTGGTTCGTTCTGAATAGTTTGCTCTTCTGGTACTCTTTATTCCTGTTTATATAACGTTGGATATTATGCGCTATGGCTTTAAGCCTCTGCTTTATATCTTCTATTGTGTTGTTTAGTCCTTTCTCCTGTACTTTGTATTTCTCGTTCAGTTCCTCCCTTTTTTTCTTGCTTCTTAGCCTCTTTTCTGCCATTTCTTTCAGTTCACTCAAGTCAGATCTCATCTTCATGATTTGTTTTTCCAAATGCCATTTCTTTCAGTTCACTCAAGTCAGATCTCATCTTCATGATTTGTTTTTCCAAATGCCATTTCCAAGGCGGTTGCTGTTTTGGTGTCATTTGGGTGGTTGTGATGGTGGTGTGGGTGTTTGCATCCCCGTGAGTTATGGTATTAGTGCTGCTCCTGTATATGAAAAGTTATTTGTTTCTGTGATACATTATTATTACTATTATTATTATTATTATTATTTTTTTTTTTTGCTCTATCACAGTCCTCCAATTCGACTGGGTGGTATTTATAGTGTGGGGTTCCGGGTTGCATCCTGCCTCCTTAGGAGTCCATCACTTTTCTACTATGTGTGCCGTTTCTAGGATCACACTCTTCTGCATGAGTCCTGGAGCTACTTCAGCCTCTAGTTTTTTTAGATTCCTTTTCAGGGATCTTGGGATCGTGCCTAGTGCTCCTATGATTATGGGTACGATTTCCACTAGCATATCCCATATCCTTCTTATTTCTATTTTCAGATCTTGATACTTATCCATTTTTTCACTCTCTTTCTCTTCAACTCTGGTGTCCCATGGTATTGCGACATCAATGAGTGATACTTTCTTCTTGACTTTGTCAATCAACGTCACTCTGTCTGTTTGCACGTATCATCCTATCCGTTCTATACCATAGTCCCAGAGGATATCTTTGCCTTCGTTTCTATCACTCCCTCAGGTTGGTGCTCGTACCACTTATTACTGCAAGGCAGCTGATGTTTCTTGCACAGGCTCCAGTGGAGGGCTTTTGCCACTGAATCATGCCTCTTTTTGTACTGGTTCTGTGCAAGTGCCGAGCATTCACTTGCTATGTGGTTTTGGTTTCATTTTTCGTATTGCACTTCCTACATATGGGAGATGTTATTTCCGTCTATCGTTCTTTGAACATATCTGGTTCTTAGGGCTGATCTTGTGCCGCTGTTATCATTCCTTCAGTTTCCTTCTTTAGCTCTCCCCTCTGTAGCCATTGCCAATTGTCATCGCTGGCTAGTTCTTTAGTCTGTCTCATGTATTGTCAGTGCATTGGTTTGTTGTGCCAGCCCTCTGTTCTGTCTGTCTCCTGTCTCTGTATATTTCTGGGTCTTCGTCTACTTTTATTTAGTCCTTCTTCCCATGCACTCTTTAGCCACTCGTCTTCACTGGTTTTCAGATATTGCCCAGTGCTCTGTTTTCGATGTTGACGCAGTCCTCTATACTTGAGTAGTCCTCTCCCTCCTTCCTTTCGTGTTATGGTATAGTCTGTCCGTATTTGCTCTTGGGTGTAGTGCTTTGGTGTATTGTCATATGTTTCCTGGTTTTCTGATCTATGCTGCGGAGTTCTGCCTTCGTCCATTCCACTATTCCTGCGCTGTATCTGATTACTGGCACTGCCCATGTGTTTATGGCTTTTATCATATTTCCGGCATTGATTTTGACTTGAGTATCGCCTTTAGTCTCTGCATATATTCTTTCCTGATCGTGTCCTTCATCTCTTGGTGTTTTATATCCCCTCCTTCCATTATTCCCAGGTATTTGTATCCTGTCTCATCTATGTGTTGTGATTTTGCTCCCATCTGGTAGCTTTATCCCTTCAGTTCTCGTTACTTTGCCTTTTTGTATGTTGACTAAGGCGCATTTTTCTATTCCAAACTCCATCCTGATGTCCCCAGATACAATCCTTACAGTCTGGATTAGGGTATCTATTTCCTTGATGCTCTTACCATACAGCTTGATGTCGTCCATGAACATCAGATGGTTGATTCTGTTGCCTCTTTTCTTGAGTTGGTACCCGGCATCCATCTTCTGTAGTACTTTTGTCATGGGAATCATGGCTACTACGAAGAGTAGTGGGACAGTGAGTCGCCCTGGAAGATCCCCCTCCTGATATTAACCTCTGCTAGTCTTATTCCAGAGCTTGTAAGTATTGTATTCCAGTTGCGCATTGTATTTTTGAGGAAGCTGATGGTGTTTTCCTCTGCTCCATATATTTTCAGGCATTCTATTAGCCATGTGTGTGGTATCATGTCGAAGGTTTTCTTATAGTCTATCCATGCCATGCTTAGGTTGGTTTTCCTTCTCCTACTGTTCTTCATTACCATTTTGTCTATCAGGAGCTGGTCTTTTGTGCCCCTACACTTCCTTCTGCAGCCTTTCTGTTGGTGGGGGATGGTGTTTGTCTCCTCTAGGTAGTTGTATAACCTTTCACTGATGATACCAGTTAGTAACTTCCACATTATTGGTAGA
>NC_061100.1:59031857-59034357 GCF_015104395.2 Macrobrachium nipponense
TGAGATTGAAAGGACATCATGGACTCGTATGCAGTTGAGAGACATATTTATAGAAATTAGACTTTGGAACAGTCGAGAAAAGGGACGCCTTCCTATAGAAGAGAGACTATAACTTGTGGATGAAAACAAACTAAAAAGTCTGTAATTGAAGCTTGGTTTTTGGAGTGGAAGCAACTTCTTTCATGAAATGTCAGGTTTTTGGAGTAGAAGTAACTTGTTTCATGAAATATCTGGTGTTTGGAGTAGAAGTAACTTGTTTTATGAAATCTACGGATTTTGGAGTGCAAGTGACATGTTCCATGAAATGTTTGGTTTTGAAGTGTAAGAAATGTGTTTTTCCCGAAATGTACGATTTTTGAAGTGTAAGCAATGAGTTCCATGAAATGTTGGGATTGGAAGTGTAAGGAATGTGTTTTATGAAATGTCTGGTTTTTGAAGTTTAGCCAATGTTTCTTGAAATGTCTGGTTTTTGGATGTAAGTAGTGCGTTTATTGAAATATGTGGTTTTTAAAGTGTGAGCAACTATTTCTTAAAATGTCTGATTTTTGTAGGGTAAGAAGTCTGTTTCATGAAATGTCTGACTTTTGAAGTGTAAGCAAAAACTTGTTTCATGAAATATCTAGATTTTGGAATATAAGTATTGTGATTGATAAAATGTCTGGTTTTAGAAGTGTAAGCCCTCATTTCATAAAATATCTGACTTTGGAGTGAAAGCAACTTGTTTCATAAATTGTTTGGTTTTTGTAGAGTAACAACGCTGTTTATGAAATGTCTGGTTTTTTGGAGTGTAAGCAACGTGTTTCATGAAATGTCTGGTTTTGGAGTGTAAGCAACTTGTTTAATGAAATATCTAGATTTATGAATATAAGTAATATGATTCATAAAATGTCTGTTTTTTTTTTAAGTGTAAGCTCTTCTTTCATGAAATGTCTGGTTTTTGTAATGTAAGCAACTAGTTTCATAAATTGTCTGGTTTTTGAAGAGTAAGCAAAGCTGTTATGAAACGTCAGGTTTTTGGAGTCTAAGCAACTTGTTTCATAAAATGTCTACTTATGGAGTGTAAGCAACGTGTTTCATGAAATGTTTGGATTTTCGAGTACAAGCAAAGTGTTTCATGAAATTTCTTGTTTTGAAGTGTAAACAACTAGTTTTATGAAATGTCAGGCTTTTGGAGTGTAAGTGACGTTTTTCATGAAATGTCTGGTTTTTGGAGTGTAAGCAACCTGTTTCATAGAATGTTTGGTTTTCGAGTGTAAGCAACTTTTTCATGAAGTGTCTGGTTTTTTTGGAGTGTAAAAATGTGTTTAATGACATGTCTGGTTTTTGGAGTGTGAGCAATGTGTTGCATAAAATGTCTGTAATTTGGAGTGTAAGCAATGTGTTTCATGAAATGTCTGGTTTTGGAGTGTAAGCAACTTGTTTATTGAAATATCTAGATTTATGAATATAAGTAATATGATTCATAAAATGTCTGGTTTTTTTTTTAAGTGTAAGCTCTTCTTTCATGAAATGTCTGGTTTTTGTAATGTAAGCAACTAGTTTCATAAATTGTCTGGTTTTTGAAGAGTAAGCAAAGCTGTTATGAAACGTCAGGTTTTTGGAGTCTAAGCAACTTTTTTCATAAAATGTCTACTTATAGAGTGTAAGCAACGTGTTTCATGAAATGTTTGGGTTTTTGAGTACAAGCAAAGTTTTTCATGAAATGTCTTGTTTTGAAGTGTAAACAACTAGTTTTATGAAATGTCAGGTTTTTGGAGTGTAAGTGACGTTTTTCATGAAATGTCTGGTTTTTGGAGTGTAAGCAACCTGTTTCATAGAATGTTTGGTTTTCGAGTGTAAGCAACTTTTTCATGAAGTGTCTGGTTTTTTGGAGTGTAAAAATGTGTTTAATGACATGTCTGGTTTTTGGAGTGTGAGCAATGTGTTGCATAAAATGTCTGTAATTTGGAGTGTAAGCAATGTGTTTCAGGAAATGTCTGCTTTTGAAATGTAAGCTACTTGTTTAATCATATATCTGATCTTTGGAGTGTGAGGAACCTGTTTCATGAAATGTCTGATTTTTGGAGTGTAAGCACTTTGTTTCATGAAATGGCTGGTTTTGGAATGTAAGCAACAACTGTCATTAAATGTCTTGTTTTTGGAGGGGAAGCAACATGTTTCATGAAATATCAGGTTCTTGAATTTTAAACAACGAGTTTCATGAAATGTTTTGGAGGTAAGCAACATTTTTCACGAGATGTCTGGTTTTTTAGTGTAAGCAAGGCGTTTTATGAAAAGCCCTCTTTTTAGAGTATAAGCAATGTGTTTCATGAAATGTCTGGTTTTTGGAGTGTAAGTAAAATGTTTCATGAAATGTTTGGTTTTAAAGTGTAAGCAACATGCTTCATGAAATGTCTGGCGTCTGTAGTATAAGCAATGTGTTTTATGAAATGTCTAGGTTTTGGAGTTTAAGCAACATATTTCATGAAATGTCTGGCTTTCGGAGTGTAAGCACCTTGTT
>NC_061100.1:59039357-59046857 GCF_015104395.2 Macrobrachium nipponense
TGTGTGTGTGTGCGTGTGTGTATGCGTTTTTACCGTCCACCTAAACATTCAAATCTTGACACACTGGAGTGAAAAACACCAAATTGTTTGTCCCTACTTCGGTACGTAATCGTATATAGAAATTGCACATGATGGTCCAGGTGGTCATTTGGGAATTTATGAAACTTATTACAAGATACTTGATACATTATATTGGCCTAATCTAAGGAAGGATGTAAGAGATTTCATAAAGACAGGCCATGTATGCCAAACAGCTGGCAAACCTAACCAAGTAATTCCTAAAGCCCCTTTACAGCCTGTATCAGTTCCACACGAACCCTTTGAGAAATCAGTTATAGACTGTGTTGGACCCTTACCCAAGACAAAAGGTGGTAACCAACATTTATTAACCCATGTGTCCCAGCACCCGTTTTCCAGAGGCCATTCCTTTTAAGAATATATCTGCCAAAAATATTGCAAAAAACCTTTCAAGTTTCTTTTCTACTTTTGGGATCCCAAAGGATATCCAGACCTGATCTTGGTTCTAATTTAGTAATCTCTTTCTGATATTCTTAAGGAGTTGAATATAAATCATAGTTTTATTTTATATATTATATATATCTATTATATATATATATATATATATATATATATAATAATATATTATATTATTATTATTATTATAGATTTATTAGAATCTATATATAGTATATATATATATATATATTCTATATATATATTATATCTAAACCTGAGCAATTTATGTTGAATTAATAATTCTGAGAGAGATTTACCTGTGAATACATAGTATGACTTATCACAATCCCTACAGGGGATTTCATAAACCCGTATGTGTTTAGATACTGGTTTCTGCTGAATGTTAATTTTGGATTTCCCCAGTGTATTCAGATAAGCGAAGATGAAAGGGTTAGGGTAGCCTAATGTTTATGTGATCTCTCATAAATTATCCATGTGAGGGATTATGATTTTGTTTGTGTATTTTTCCTTTTATTTGTTTTCAGTGGGTTTGAAAAAAATGTTCTTTGCTTTATGTATCAGTTTTTCTAATATGTGCTTGGGAGTATTTTAACAAAATAAGATGATTCCTGATTGTTTCTGGTTCTTTGTTAAGAAAATCTTGGGAGCAAATTCTCAGGCCTCTAATAAATAAGTTACTTGCTATACTGAGTTTAACTGAAATATGATGATAGCTGTAAAAATGTATGTATGAAAGTGAGAATGTTGCTATCCTGAAGACAGTGAATTTGTTGTTGTTATTAGCTCTGATGATTAAGATATCTAAAAAGGGGATTTGGAATTGTCCTGTTTTTCCTGTTACTCTTGACCATTTTTTATAAAAATTGCTCTGCCAAGGAATTTATGAAATTGCCTATTGGGATTGTAATAAGACATATGGATTCAACGATAAATCTCTCTCGGAAAGATTAATTCAACATAAATGCTCAGTTAGATATGGACAGCATAACATGAATCATACCATGGACTAGAACTTAACCTAACTTTTAGACAAAAGCAGCTGTCGATACAAATATCAGATGGTAGAATCTTCACTGATTAAAACAACAAGATAATAGGACCGACCTTTCCAATGGAGCCTGGAACTCTGACCATATAGCCAATATTTTTGTTAAGGCAATGATGAAGTGGATTAAGACAATTAACAGAATCAATGTCGGCCTACTCCCCGGTGACCCCAGGCATCACCTGAACGCATATCTTCCACTAGATAATTTGATAATACAATTCCTTCTGTCATTCACTACTTGAAAAGGGTTGAAGTTAGTCCACCAAAATGTAGTCCTCAACTTTTAACCAGAGTGTTTAAATAGGTCTTTTATACTTTTTATATCAGAAATTTATTCTAATGGAAAATACACACACACACATCACACACAAATATATATATAATATAATTATATATATAATATATATATATATATATATATATATAATTCAATGGTATTCCACATAGGAAAATGAAAAGTTTTTCTTAGAAAATGGCCAACAGTTTCGTCCTCTAATGGACCTCTTCTTGGAGCGTTTATATATATTATATAAATAAATATATATATATATATATATTTATATATATATATATATATATATATATATATATATATATATATAATATATATAAACGCTCCAAGAAAAGGTCCATTTGAGGACGAAACTGTTGGCCATTTCTAATAAAAACTCTGTTTTTCATTTTCCTATATGGAATACCATTGAAGTATACATTTATACATATATATATATATATATATATAATATATATATATATATATATATATATATATATATGTGTGTGTGTGTGTGTGTGTGTGTGTGTGTGTGTTTTTCATTTGAATAATTTTCTGATTCCCTTCGGGACTGAACCCCTGTCTTTCAAGTGAGATTCCAGGGCATAAGGAATTTATCCTGACATTGTCATGAATGATGGAACCTGAGGTTTTTCCCTGGGCAGGCGCCTAAACCCGAACTTACTGGAAAATTTTACCCTACTTGCCGACCCAGCAGCAAGTGAATTGTTAACAATTCATTTGACTCACTCTTTCACCGCGAGATATGATGGATATGAACACATGTCTCACAGAAAAAAATCTCTGATTCACATCAGGAACGAACTCCGGCCTTTCGAATGAGAGTCAAGTAAGTTAGCAATTCAGCAGCACACGTCATAAAAGAAGAAGGGACCTAATTGATTTTGCCGGTCAGGTGCTATAACATACCAGCGAATTTTACGCAACTTCCCGACCAAACAAGTGAATTGTATAGCGGCTAGGGGTACCTAATATTTGTTGGTATGTTAAGCACTAGGTGCCTGCTTAGAAAAATCTCAGGTACCGAGTACTTAGGTTCCACCTTCTTTGATAACCTGTGCAGATGAATAACTGATGGCCTGGACTCGCACTTGAAAGACCCGGGTTTGATCTCGATGAAAGTCAGAAATATGTTTATGAAACCAATTCCCATGTGCTTATTTCCATCATATCTCATGGTAAAATAGCAAGTAAAATGGAAGTCATGAAGTTGGGTAAAATTTGCTGGTATTTTGGGCACATATTCGCCTGGCCGGGTAGGTTCCAACTTCTTATATGACGTGTACAAATGACTTGCTAACCCCCTCGACTCTCACCTGAAAGACTGGGGTTTGGTCCTGATGTGAATCATATATATATATATATATATATATATATATATATATATATATATATATATATATATATATATATACATATACACATCGAGCTACATTGTCCTTTAATATCTAATTCGCCTCTACCTCGGAATTAATATATTTTCATATATGCTTAACCGAAGGGGAATTTTTTACACGATAATAGATTTGCCTGGAACCCAAGAAGCCATTCAAATCCAGGACGTCAGTGGAAGCTTTTACCTACCCCACCACTGACGTCTGGATTTGAATGGCTTCTTGGGTTCGCACCTGGTACCAGGCAAATCTATTATCGTGTAAAAAATTCCCCTTCGGTTAAGCATAATATGAAAATAATTTTAATCCCGAGGTAGAGGCAAGTAGATTTAGATATTAAAGGATATTGTAGCTCGATGTATGTATATGAATCACGGTAATGTGATATGACTTTTATATATATATATATATATATATATATATATATATATATATATATATATATAGATATATACTCTAATATATATATGTATATATATATTTATATATATATATATATATGTATATATATATATATATATATATATATATATATATATATATATATATATATATATATATATATATATATTGTATATTATTTATATATATGGAGAAAGAGAGAGAGAGAGTGAGAGAGAGAGAGTTCAAATTCCACATGCGCTTTAGAATATACTCATCACTTCCTCTTTGATTTCAGGGCTTTCAGGGAGAGTGTATCCAGTGTCAGAATTATAGTAAGTCAAAGGGCGTACTGATGATAGGTATGATAATGATACATTTTTCGTCTCTCAATGAGGAAGACGGAAACTGACCTTGCGCACAGGGTCAAGACATCAGTGTTTTCGGTGGTGTTTTCCAAGATGGCCGGGAAGAGCGGCTGTTGACTGATAATGGTAGGCGGTAGCTCATCCGAAGAGACCACCTGGATGCGGATGTCAGCCGTCGACCACAAAACTGGACTTCCTTTGTCCGCAACACGAGCTCGCATTTCAAACATTCGTTTATTTGCCTGAAAATAAAAGGAAAAAGGGAAATGCACACTCCTTCCGTCATTACCTGACTGCTAATTCATCCACAGTGTCTCTAGCTCATCCATATAAGGGAAACTAAGCTTTGCAAACTGAAAATAAGTTAACCTCATAACAATTACAAATAATAATAAGTACAGCAGCAACAATAATAATAATATGGAAAAAGAGACGGCACACAATCGCGTTACTTGTAAGATTATTTAAAAGAAGATATGCATGTTCTTACATGACATGGCAGTCGCGTCTTATCACAGGGCTGCGAACTTGGTAGGTAAGTCACTTGCACTCTTTGTGTTCACTTCAGTTCATGCGAGAAGCAATTTTGAGAATATATGGTAGGAAGAACAGGCAGCAAAGTCAGAAACGTGAAATATATCGATAATTATCCATGTTTTACGAACATTTCCTGAGGCAATGTGTATTTCTATAAGAAGCATATATATATATATATATATATATATATATATATATATATATATATATATATATATATATATATATGGAAAGGCTGCTCCTGGAATATGTTCTCGAGGATACGTTTTATGAATAAATAAATATGGAAAGACAAAATCTCTTTCCAAATCAAACAAATCTAAGTGAAATTATTAGAACTGTTACTCCCTAAACTATCCAAGTATGGCTGATTTGTGAGAATATGTAATTCTACACAAAACCTAGAACATCTAAGGATATATTTATATATATGTGTATATATATATATATATATATATATATATATATATAGTATATATATATATATATATACATATATATATATATATATATATATACATATATGTACTATATATATATATATATATATATATCTATATATATATATTATATATATCTATATATATATATATATATATATATATATAGAGAGAGAGAGAGAGAGAGAGAGAGAGAGAGAGAGAGAGAGAGAGAGAGAATGTCTTAATCGTAATTTCACGAAACAGATTCAAGAAGGAAAGTACAGGAGAGCATAGTAAAATGAATGCGGTCGCTATAAAGAAAAAAAACTGATAGATAGGGTTGTTAAAAAATGTTAATTTCCACAAAGCATGAAAATCTCATTCGTATAAAAAGGATGCACAAAACCCCCTGGCGTAGTACAACGCCTCTTAAAGGTGAAATATGCTCGAAAAATCTGAACGAGGTTTGTGTATATGAGCATATATCAGTCTTGGTGAGACTTACAACACGCTTTTGGCCATAGATATAGACCATATAACACATACAAAAACGTCAAAAGGATAGAAAATCTGCTCCTTACCAGATTGAGATCGACTGTGTGCGTTAGTATTTACGAGGAAGGAGAGAGAGAGAGAGAGAGAGAGAGAGAGAGAGAGAGAGAGAATAACAATAATATAATAATAATAATGATGACTTTATTTCCACATTTTAGTTTACAGTGGGTATTAAGTATCTTGCATAAAATACAAGAGAATGCAAAACTTCATCAGATGATACCAGACAAAAATTAATTGTAGACCGCTGTTCTCTGGAGAGATAATAATCGAACAACAAGACCATATGGTGCCTTTTATAGAAAACTTACTCTAAAACTACGCACAAATTTACTCCGAACAAATTATTTACGGTTTGATGTGGTAAATTTACATACTTCATCTACAAGCATAACGAAGAGCATCTGGTATAATAAAATCACTTCCGCTTCAAATATGCCACAAGGTTAGGTCAAAATCCTTTTATAAAAGTTAAAAAAGAACTTCAGCGTACTTTTTTATTTCCCTATTAAAAACTGGGATCTGATTCAGCTGCTTGATATTTACAGGCTGCTAATTTAGTTCTAGTTCTGGATATTTGAAAGAGAGAGAACCAACACCAGCTGACAATTACAAATATATTATACATATAAAAACGTATGTATGTATGTATGTATGTGTGTGGATGTTCCAGCGTAACTCTGAAACACATTGAGCTATTTCAACCAGACTTATTGATACACATGACTTAATGGCTAGAGAAGAATACTAGGGTGGGGGGGTGGGGGGGGGGGTGTTATAAGACATCGCTAGTACCAAAGGGGGTTGGAGGTGGAAAGGGCTTCCTTGAAATGGGTCTAGTTCTGCTGGTAGGCTCAATAGATAAATAAACTCTAAGGTTTATCATATATAATTTTGGTACAAATATGACTTACCATCTGGAAAAGAATACGCGGGTTTGGCACCAAAGGGGGTAGGTGTGGGAATAGGGTATTATGGAAAAATATCCAGAAACGACAGATATTAGAGTCTAATAGTATTCGAGGTAGCAGAGATGAATAGTGACACTCTCGGTGCCCTTTAAGTCCAAGATCAACCCCGATAGGAATGAGGAGTGAGAAGGGGTGAAATGTAAAATGTCAAAAAGGCTGGGAAATGTCATTGAAGCAAAAATTCTTAATAGGAAAGTGAAGAGTGAGAGAGAGAGAGAGAGTGAAAAGGAGAGGAAATGAGAGAGAGGGTAGAGGGGATGTTGAGGAGGAGAAAGAGGGAAAAAGCAACAGAGAGAGGGAGAGGAAGTGAGAGAGAGAGTAGAGGGGCTATTAGGGTGGAGAGAGAGAGAGAGAGTAGAAGGAGCATTAGTGAAGAGAGAGAGAGAGAGAGAGACAGAGAGAGAGAGTGTGTTTGTTAAGGAGGAGAAAGAGGGAAAAACTGAGTGTATCGTTTGTCATTCAGAGTTTTCCTGGGCAGTGCCGTGTTGGTTAGTTAGATAGTGTTAAAAAAAATAAGGTCGGTGTAATATATATATATATATATATATATATATATATATATATATATATATATATATATATATATCATAATAAGTTACAGTCAGTATTTAAATCTGGATAATTTTCAGTGACTGAACGTTTCGTGCAATATGTGAATTGTCTTGTCAATTTAGAAAACAGCAAAGAAATTGCAGTAAGCGTCAAAATGAAAATTTGGTTACCGTAACTTTTATCGTATTAACAATAAAGATAATTGCCTCGGCAACATGCGTAGTGTTTTGCTCACCATAGTGTTGTGCAGAGGTTTGGTAAGAGTGATGATTCCAGTGTCGCTGTCAATGGCAAAGTATTTCATATCATCTGGGTTGCCTTGCAAGGAGAAGGCAATCTGCGCATTGGTGCCGGAGTCCATGTCGGTGGCTGTCACTCTCAGCACAGGAGTGCCGGCGATGTGGTCCGTGCTTATCGTCTCCTCGTATATCTGTGCTTGGGCAATGGAGATCGCATCTTAAGAAAGTCAAAATTTACATCAGATGTATGGGTATAAAGGC